>NW_008794579.1:510560-512356 GCF_000699145.1 Aptenodytes forsteri
TTCATGGGGTATAATTTCCACGTCACATGAAATGAAATGAGTATTACTAAGGAACTTTACTATCTGAAAGTCTTGAGCATTTCAGCAATAAGGATTCAAAAATCAGGTTACTCTATGTTTTTCATGGGAAGAAAAATAGTTGTTAACTATCAAAAGGTATTCAGGTATTCTTAAAGTAACTATGACAAAAATCACATTTCAGGACTCATTTATCAGTTACAGCACCCGAAACACATTTTTTGAAATATGGTTACAAATAAATATGTTTTGTTAATCTGTGTTTAAGCACAACAAATGTATCTGCTTTTGCTATACATGGTAGCATCAATTTGGTATCTGGAGGCAATACCCACTGAGTAACACTGAGTAACAGTGCACCCACTACTCAGCGCTTTGTTTACTTTTCTCCTAAGTAGTCAATCTGTAAAAGTACAAGCCTCTATTACAAATTAAGTGTCTCCAAATCACTGACACTGGACATAGTAGAACACTGTCCCAATACACAAGAACAAGTATTTCAGACGTTAATTGTTTTACAGCTGCTCATTTTTTTCTTGACTTCATTTATCAAGTTCTGAATAAATTACAACCAATGAACTACTACAAAGTGGTATGTAGTACCTTGTCTATGCTCCATTTGTAGCTTGGAAAGCTCATTAAATGGAGAGCCTTTCACTGCATGTTAGGAGAATGGGATTCAATTATTAACTGATCCAACTGTTATGGGTGTAACTGAGGTGCAGAGAAGCAAACATAAAACATGTTCCATTCCCTTCTTCTCCCTAATGAGTTTCATAACCAACTTTGAGTTATCAAAACTATTCCGTATGGCCACAGGGAACTTTATGTCAGATGGAGATCACTAAAACAGCAATTATCTACACTACACAACTAGTCAGTCCTACCCTGGCTTCATGCCAGCTACCAACAGAGATGCAAAGATCAATATTAATGCAAGAGAGACTATTAATAACATAGTTTTATTGTACTGTTATCGGTATTATTAAGAAGTAGCTGGTGCCCTCATTAAATGTGAAAAAATACATTAAAGTGTCTATCTCAAGGCCCAGTTTTAAGAGTCAAGACAACATTTTGTCTTAATAAGACCTGTTATTTAAACAAGGTAAGGAGGTGTTAGGAATATTAAAAGCACAGAATATAGAGCAGAGTTTTTTAACTGTGTATTATCAATTAAGCTACTATAGCTGATACTCTTGTAAATTATCTCATCAAAAGGCAAAACCCCAAACAAACTTTTTTCAAAATGACCATTTCATTGACTACATTAGAAAAATCAAGATGATTTCTAGGATCCTCAAGGGGGAAAGAAAAAAAAAAAAAAAAGAGGTAATACGTGCTTTTATGAGACAACATCAAGATAAGATAGTCATTACTCAACTTCTGTTCTTTTATGACCTTGTAAACTCAGATAAAAATTCTAATAGTGCTAGCAAAATACAATTAAAGTTTTCATATACCTTCTAAAGAGAAAAATGTAAATATGGCAGATGTTCTGTATGCAACTTAGTGTTTATTCCTAAATTGTTTAGAAATGATATAAACTTTTTTGAACTTATTTGCCAATATTTGGTGTTTAAATAATGCCAAGTTTTATAAAAGCAATCTAAAAATACAAGTTATATATATAAAAACTATCATATTAATCAAAAATCAAAATCTCTTAAAGCATTAAAGTTTGCTCTTGCCTGTAAATTTTTCTACTGTGTAAGTCCAAAAGGCATATATTTAGTCTAAAACTTACATAAAACTAAATATAAATCTAGTAGACTTATATT
>NW_008794579.1:512440-534630 GCF_000699145.1 Aptenodytes forsteri
TAAGAAAAAATAACAAAATTACAAAAATTAAATCCCTGAATAGGTCATATCATATATTTCCAGATTAACTATGAAAACATTTGACCTATATTACATAATTAAGCAAACGGCATCTTATCCTTTCATACCCTAATTGCACACTTGTTTTTGTAACTTTTATGAACAGCAATGAGAAGATAACCCATCAGAAACATCAAGAATAGTCTTATCCCACTCTTTCTGTTCTATACTTTACAATCAGCTGCGAGAAAAACTTTTTTGGGGGGAAGCCAAAAATGTTATTTTTTGTTGAAAATCATTTTGCTGAAAATAATCTGACAGGTCATTGAAATGATATTTTCATTTTAAAGAATAAAAGCTTCTATTAAACAGTAGAATAATTTATAACATCTTCATAAAGAGGAAGAATAAATAAACTAGCAAGGAAGCACGCACTAGCACATGTAATGAGAAAAACAGAAGATTTAGGTCAATGTAAAAATTCTTAATTTTAACTAATTTCCCTTCCTCCAGAATCCATATAAATATTTTCTTTTAAATAACCAAATCCAAATATTTCCAATGATATTACAAAATCAAATCATGCATAATTTTTTCCTTCAAATTATTCATTTTAATAATATAAACTCCACACAGTGCTTTGATTGTGACACGTATAGAACTCCTCCAACACATACAGATCAGCTTTCGTAAGTATTATCTGTTGACTTTCCATACATCTCTCCATAGATTTAAGAGCTTTCCATACAGACACAAATAAAAGGAGTAGGTTATGAAAATACACAATGTAAGTTATATCCATGGTTTTGTATTTTACTACCTGCTTAAACATTAAAGTCAAAGTTAGAAACTGCAAGCTATAGTCATGAATGGTACCCAGAAAAACTAATATTAACAAGTTCCTCTATCTCTATATGATGAGTTAAGTATTAAATTATCTGGTTCTCACCTGCTTGAAAACTCCCTTTTTATTTCTCACATTGCAGTGAAATATATTGGTATCACCTGCCTTATGTTCTAACCTTATAGGTTTTAAGGAATCAAATAACAGGGAAAAGTCTTAAGAATCCCTGAATGGTTGATGCTGGAAAAAGTCTCTGAGGCTCATCTAGTTTCCCCCTGCTCTAAACAGGGTCAACTAGAGGTTTCTCAGGTCCGTGTCCAGTCTGGTTTTGAGTATCTCCAAAGATGGAGACAACCTCTCTGGGCAACCTGTTCCAGCACCTGATCACCCTCACACTGAAAAAAGCATTTTCTTAAAGTGGAATTTCATGTATTTCAGCTTTTGCCCACTACCTCTTGTCCTGTCACTGGATACCACTGAGAAGAGTCTGCCTCCATCTTTTTCACTCCCTTCCACCAGTTATTTACACACATTGGCAAGAGCTGCCCTGAGCCAAAGCCATTTTTTCAGCATGCCAACCAGAACTGCAATCTACTCTGAATCTTAAGAGTTCTAAAGTGACTTTCTATCAATTAGAAAAGCCTGCTGATGGGCTCATTCCAACCTAGCTCAGCTAGAAGCTCTGGAAAAAATGCCAAAGCTTGACAAAAGCAGTAATGCAAGTGATTATACCAGAGCAGAACAAATTTCAGAAAGAGACATTTTTTGCTTTCAGATGTCTTACAGCAGAAAAATAGAAGAAACTGGTCTTTTTAGTCCTCTGTATTTTGTACCAAATTTTCAGAAAATATCAGTCAAATCACTCGTCTTTGCCACAGATACAGGTGTTTCTACAGAAAAAAATGCAATATTCAAGATGCAGCAGAACTGGTTTTTCCTTAGTGGTCCAATCAAAGCAACAGGAATCCTAAACTGAACCCTCAGATACGCTGTGCCCATCATTCACCTGCCTCTTTGTTTGACAGGATCTTGATGAGAAATGGCAAGATGTTCAGTGAAGTTTAGGTCAGCCTGTTAGCTATACAGTACATGCAACAATGGTCCATTCTGCAGTAAAAGTTTATGTTGTCTAGTGCATTCAATCAAATCAACTAACAGCCTGAAAAGCTGCAGTGCTCAGTGACAAGTTTATTCCTTGTAAGCTAGAGGCTATTGGACCATCTGAAGTAGTAAAATGAGAGCTCACTTTCAATACACACAGAGCTTTGAATTTAGAGCACCAACACACACCACAAAGCACCAAAGACATACACCTCCCGTCACCACAGAGGCTTGAAATATTCATTTTTCTCTCCCCCCTTTCTTCCCACAAACATCTTTCTTATTGTATTCTCTGAAAGCTTAATGTGCTCTTTGTTCCTCAGACAGCTATCTGACCCACATTATCTGACCCACTCCACCAGCTTTCACCTGCAAAAGCCCTGTTATGAGTTTATCTCTGGTGTTCTTCTGGTGCTACTAGTTCTCCACTCTCATACATCACTTCTACATGTTCTCCTCAGATTTCCACCCATATCTCTCCTCCTCTCCCCTGAATTAATCTAAGCCTCTCTTCACATCACTTCCATTATTCCTTCTCTACCTTCTTCCTAGAGCTCTCCATTTGTAACCAATCAAATGTGACACAGATGAACTAGAGAGGTAAAGATTTGGGGCAGCCTGGGCTACAGTGCTCATGTGCTGATGGAATTCACAATCTTGAGGGATATGGGCCAGCTGATGAGTAGAGTCAGGACCCTGAATTTTAGGAGAGCAAACTTTCAGTTGTTTAAGGAATTAGTAGATGGGACCCCCTAGGAAACTGCCTTCAGGGACAAAGGAGCTGAACAGAGCTGGCAGCTCTTTAAGGACGTTTTTCTTAGAGCACAACAGCTCTCCATTTCCACATGTAAGAAATCAGACAAGGAAGGCAGCAGACCAGCATGGCTTAGTAAGGACCTCCTGGACAAACTGACATGTAAGAAGGAAACGCACAGGCAATGGAACAAGGGACGTGTATCCTGGAAAGAATATAGGATGCTGCCCCAATGTGTAGGGGTGGGATTATGAAAGCTAAGGCACATTTGGAGCTGAGTTTGGCAAGGGATGCAAAGAATAATAAGAAGGGCTTCTACAGGTATGTTGGCTAGAAAAGGACAATTAAAGAAAATACACCTCTGCGATAAATAAGACAGGGGAACTGGTGACAACAGACACAGAGAAGGCTGAGGTACTCAACAATTTTTTTGCCTCAGTTTTCAATGCTAATCCCTCTTCCCACATCTCTCAAGCCTCTGAACTTCATGGCAGGGACTGGGGGAATGAAGTCCTTCCAATCCTAGGAGAAGGTCAGGTTTGAGACCACCTGAGCAACCTAAACATACCTAAGTCCATGGGACTCGATGAGATGCACCCCAGGGTCCTGATATAGTTCCCAAGCCACTCTCCATCACAGCTGAAAAGTCATGGCAGTCAGGCTAAGTCCCCAGTAACTGGAAAAAGGGAAACGTCATGCTCATTTTTAAAAAGGATAAAAAGGAGGACCCTGGGAACTACCGACCTGTCAGCCTCATCTCTGTGCCTAGGAAGATCATGGAACAGATCCTCCTAGAAGCTATGTTGAAACATATGGAAGACAGGGAGGTGATTAGAGACAGCCAACATGGCTTCACCAAGGGCAAATCATGCCTGACTAATCCGGTGGCCCTCTACGATGGAGTGATGGCATCAGTGGACAAAGGAAGAGCTACAGATGTCATCTACCTTGACTTCTGTAAGGCCTTTGATACAGTCCCACACAACATTCTTGCTGCTAAACTGGAGAGATACGGGTTTGATGGATGGACTGTTAGATGGATAAAGAACTGGCTGGATGGCTGTGTCCAAAGAGTTATAGTCAATGGCTCAATGTCCAAATGGAGATCAGTAACAAGTGGTGTCCTTCACGGGTCTGTACTGGGACCAATACTGTTTAGTATCTTCATCAATGACATAGACAGCGAGATTGAGTGCACCCTCAGCAAGTCTGCAGATGACACCAAGCTGAGTGGTGCAGTTGATACACTTTAAGGAAGGGATGCCATCCAGGGCGACCTTGATAGGCTTGAGAAGTGGGCCCATGTGAACCCCGTGAAGTTCAACAAGGCCAAATACAAGGTCTTACTCCTGGGTCGGCACAATCACCAGTATCAATATAAGCTGGGGGACGAATGGATTGAGAACAGCCCTGAGGAGAAGGACTTGGGGATACTGGTGGGTGAAAAACTGGACATAAGCCAGCAACGTGCGCTCACAGCCCAGAAAGCCAACTGTATCCTGGACTGCATAAGAAGAAGCAAGGGCAAGGGAAGTGATTCTCCCCCTCTACTCTGCTCTGGTGAGACCCCACCCGGAGTACTGCGTTCAGTTCTGGGGTCCCCAGTACAAGAAGGACGTGGACCTGTTAGAGCGGGTCCAAAGGATGGTCATGAAAATGCCTATGGAGAAAGGCTGAGAGAGTTGGGGCTGCTCAGCCTGGAGAAGAGAAGGCTCTGGGGAGACTTAATTGTGCCTTTCAATAATTGAAGGGAGCTTATAAGAAAGATGGAGAGAGACTTTTTTACCAAGGCCTGTAGTGACAGGACAAGAGACAATGGTTTTAAACTGAAAGAGGGTAGATTCAGGTTGGACATAAAGAATTCTTTTACAGTAAGGGTGGTGAGACACTGGAACAGGTTGCCCAGAGAAGTTGTGGATGCCCCACCCCTGAAAGTGCTCAAGGCCAGGTTGGATGGGGGCTTGAGCAACTTGATCTAGTGAAAGATGGCAGGCAGGTTGGACTAGATGATCTTTAAAGGTCCCTTCCAAGCCAAACCATTCTATGATTCTATGATTCTATGACTTTTGCCACTGCTTGTATAAGGCCCCCAGCTGTGTGCTGACCCAGCAGTGCAGGGGCTCAGCCTCGCCATGGCCTGAGCTGGGTGTCGCTGGTTTAACCCCTGCACTGGTGCCAGTGACTGCTGTCCCCTGCTTCAGCACTGGGAACGGCCCCTCTGGGGAGGGGGTGACACCCCCCCCACCTACAGTCAACTGCCTGACAAACCACAGCCCTTTGTGTTGGGGGGGCTGGGGGCCACTGCCAGGCTGCAGCTGGCAGCCCAGGAGAAGAGAAGGAAGTGGGCTGTGACAGGGAAACGCCCAAGACTGAGGATGAAACTAGTTGCTTAATCTGTTCTGCATTGCAAAAGTACTCTTAGTTTTTATTCTGCTCTTTTTTTACATACTCTTAACATGGGACATATGTAGTAATCTTTATGAATAGTAGCAATGGAGTAGAATTTTTAAATGACTGAGGCCAAGTCATAAAGGATAATAATGGCAAAGACTAAAAGTCCTATTTCTTTTAATGCAGTGGTTAAGAAGGCAGGACCAATTAACTCCTGAAATAAAAATGCTGTGTTATAAACTTGCTCACTCGTTGCCCTTTTCTAAGGTGTGCCAGAAAACTTTTGGTTAATGTGAATAACAGGAGGATCTTTTCCACACCAGTGCTTTCTACTGCAAGCTTCTCAACTGAATTACACAGTTCAGTGCAGGTGTAGAACCAATGCCCAAGGTCTACCTGACTCTTGTAAGGAGTGCTGGGCACTGTGAAAGTACTGCAGTATCTCAGCTTAGGGGACCATCATTTTTTTTAGAAGCGGCATGTCTTGTTGCTTGCATTTGTCCTGAGCAACTCTTAAGTTGTTATAACTCTTAAGTTAAAAATAAAGTAAAAATACATATATTTAATTGTGGTTTAGATAAATTCCAGATGTGTTTAAGTGCTGTCCCAGTCAACAATGGCATGGCAGTAGGTCAGATATAAGCCTTTCAGCTTTGCCTTTGAGAAATATTAGGACATCCTTCATTATTACAATATCATCCTTCTTTATCACAATTACTACAATAGTCATCACCACTTTTTATAAACTGAGTTATTGAGCACAGAGACTGAACTATCCTCTCATCTTTCCAATTCAGTGCAAGGAAGTGGTACTAAACTACCACTGCTGTGGTTAGTCAGTAAGGAAGTTCAGCTCCTTGGGCTGTCAATCTGACAATGGGAAGTTTCATTAGCAGTGAAATAAGTAATAGCTTGGTTTGATTTCAATGAAGTAGTTCAGGGCATAAAAACATTAAACAAAGGAAGAAATAGTCAAGAAGCTCATCCATTATCCAGTGGTTTTGATTCCTCAATACACTCATGTCTGCCATGACCAAATGATAAATATCTTTCCAAACTGTGTAAATGCGTACAGCAAGAAAGTGGCCACACAGGAAGAAATATCACCTCTTCCCCTCTCACCTCTCTCCAAAGGATGACTCAGTAAGTGAGTAAAGAGCAATTTCTCTTTCACAAAGTAAACTGATAGGTGAATATCAATTTCACAATTAAATTATAGAAGACATTCCATCTGCCTTTATTAGCTGTTAGAATAATGATGAGAAGCTGAAATTAAGGGAAACAAAATTGTTACCTTAGGTATGTATGTAGGTGTTACACACACCTACAATTTCTTAATTTAACAGAGATGTAGACGCTGCTTATGGGAAGTATATGCCCCACCTGCAGTCTTCAAGTTGAATCTGAAGAGGGGCTAAGAAAGCATAGATAATACTTGGAGAATGGTACCAGGTAATAACAGATGTGCACAGATGAACTCTTTAGTGCGTGCCTAATCATTCTAAGTGTCTGAGAAGTCTGCATCATGTAATGCAAAATATATGTAGTAGTACAATGTCTAATAATATAGCGCATGAACTGCAAATGCAATGGACCTTGCTGCCATTACACCTCAGAAATCAAATTAATCTGTAAAAGAATGCTACAGTAAAATCTACACTGAGTATGTCCTAAGATACTTGGTTAAACTGGCTGAAACAATTTTCACTCTTCTCCTCTGTCCATATGCTGTAGGAAGGTTGTTGAATACTATGCAAGTCAAAACATTTCCTAAGTTAACACTACTATCTGTAAAACAATCTTTTATTTTGAATATATTACTTTTCAAACTATTTACACAAGTTGACCAACTGATGCTTTGTGTATTATCTATTCAATAATAGCAAAGTGAAAGCACTAAAGGAATATAAGCTAGAGTTTCACCCCGATAGTCACTGCTAATATCTAAAATGAACCACATATTGCTAGTGTTTGTCCATGGTTCAGTAGGAATGTGAATATTGTTGAGCACTAGAAGTTGTTTAAGCAGTGGAATACTAATCCAAGTCTCACATTTCAGCAATTTATGTTCTACTAATGAAGGAAAGTATCGAGAACTTCTGCAAAAGACATGTAGCATACCATTGCAAAGGCATCTGTAGTGATCCAGACTGTTACACCATCGCGCATCAAGGTATTAGTGATCCATGTAACAGTTAACCTGAGTAGGCATGTACTGTGCTGTGCCAGGTAGCATGTAGAGCTTGGCTTTGTGGTCTGTGTTGTGTTGCATGCATCCCTTGACCACTGGAGAAACTTTGCTGGCTAATTTTAACAGAGGAGTCTCAGTACATGTGACTGCACCAGCTGTGTGTCCTTGCCTTTATCTAAGACTGCAGCAACAAGTTCTCATGTGAACATCCTTTCTGTTTAACAGTAGAAACGATGAATTGAGTTGTTTTCTTGTAAGAAAATTCTGTAAGACCTTAAATAACCAGAATGGGGTAATCCTTCCATGGACAGGCTCTGCCTGGGATGCTGGCCCTGACGGGAAGCCCATTTGATGCTGCACAAATGGGGGTTCCCTGAAGGGATATAAGAATATATACCATCTTCTTTGTAGCGTTAGCTCCAATATATGGCATTCTAGTGATACTGTATATACAGTCTGAGCGCCCTTCTTAGTGGGATCATAATGAAACAGCACCTGCAGTTGCAAAACATCATCTTAGACCCATCTAAAAAAGTAATAAAACAAGATGGGTGCCCGAGTCTCACTGGTTGCGCCTATGCAGCTGAAGCTGTCTTTGCACTGCCCATCCTGGACATGTCATTCCATGCTGGGGTAACATAGAGGAAAGAAAGGAGCCAAAGGCTACGCCCCCATAGTATAGCACAAATAGAGATGATGTGTGAAGCAAAAGAGTTGGTGCGGACCCAACATAAACACTATATATGTTTTGCCTGGTTTACTTCAGAGTAGTTCTAGTTTTGTGTCATGGGCTGAATATCCAGTAGTATTTGTATCACATGGGATACACTCTGAGCATATCAGTCTAATTTAGCTTCATCCAGAAAGATTCCAGTTTGCATGTACAGGATCATTCGACATTGCAAGCCAACCAAAGCATGGTAACTGGGTATGTCTAGGAGATTTACTTCAAAAATCTACTTACAATCTGAACTAAAACTCACCCTGGAGTAAGCTCCATTTCACCTAGACAGCTGAGGGATCTGGCCTTCAGAAAGACTGCAGAGCACACCAGCTAGGAACAGACTTGTCTTTCACCCATGCAGTTCTAAGCACTAAAAGTTTGTACATTATGAGTTAAGCCACTTTGAAGATGCTGTTTTGTCAGTGGAGAGAAATAAGTTACTTAGAAGTTTAGATCTCAGATGAGCTGAATGGCTTTCGGAAGCAATCTCTCCATCTTACTTATCTTCATTGGCTATAAAGGAAACAGTGCAAGTAGGCTTATGAACTTAGGGTTCTCTGTCAGATACACAAAGAACTATCTGGACCAAACCGCTTTCCTCAAATTTGAAAATACTATCTAACAGTCTAAATAATTCAGGTACTTTTGAAAATTCAGTTCCGTGGGTGGTTTGTTTTTTTCTAAACTATGCTATTTTCTTCAATCTGGTATGCTATGAATCCCTGATATTTCAGAGGGAGCTGTATTCCTTTACTAAAAAGGTAGTCCAACAGCGAACAGTTTCACATAAATTTCTCGTGGAACTGAAGAAGAAATGGTTTTAAGAGTTTTTTGGTATGTGGAGCTGGTAGAGCTTACGCAATTTTAATAATTACAACCATAATAATAAATACTTACTCCCTCTAGCTTTATGTATTCCTGAGCACTGAAACAATTAAAATTGTAATTGTCTTTAAAAAAGCAGGCATAAAACTGGAGTGTATCAGATATGTAACTGTTAATTTTCATCATGTCCTACTCAAAGTACCATGAAGAGAAGGCTCCACAGCAACTGGTTGATTTCGCCTTAGTTTTTACCATTTTCAAAAGCTAGACCTGTACTTTTAGAATATATTCCTGATGCACATATTAAAAAAGCTATTTGTATTTTCTCATTCTGAAGACAGACTGATACGTCTTTTTCTGCTTTTAGATTTCTGAATTAGAAATCAGAAGGATTAAACCTTTTACACAGAAAACATGAAGTACAATACAAATAAATTAATAAAATCTGCAAATACAAGTATGATGAACCCTTACGGCTTGTTCTTAAAGATGGAAATAGAAGTGGATATTGACCCCAAACTAGAGAAAAAGGATTTGGGAGGTACACTGCTGGAAAGAGAGAGAAAAAGATTACGTTTCTGCTACTGTAATAGTGTGTAAATGTGCCTTTTGCATGTTTGATGCATACAGAAAAACTTCAGAGGGCTTAGGTAGTTTTCATTCCCTTCCAGTCTAATTGCTTCATCCTTTTTATCCTTGTCCTTTTTCCTCATTTTTTAGGATATATTTTCTCTATTCTGTATACTTTTGCTCCCATAATCCTCTGCTCACATTCATCCTTTTGGTAGCAATAACTAAAATTTATTCCTTATACTCTGTGATTTCAGGGACATGACACAACTAAAAAAATGTTTTAGAGGAACAAACAGACAAAGTTGTATTTCCTTGTTTTCCAGATATTTCTTCCTTAATCCTCTATTTGAAGCAACGAGTTCCCACAATTACAAGGTAACATTCAGCTCAAGAAAGCAGCAAGCTATATTTCAGCTTTAAGCTCTAGTTCAGCTGCAATGCACACATTTCTGTTTTAGGAAACAGAATTTTATATCCTACAAAGGATATTTCAACTTTCAGCTCCCAATTTTTTAATGCAGCTTTTTTTTCTTTTTCCATTTTCCTAAATCAAAATACAAGATACATCTTACGTCAGACTGGATGCAACTTTCAGACTACTGGACCACAGAGATGAGGTACACCAAGTTCCTTTTCAGATCAATCAAACAATTTGCATATTTATCTCAAGACAGATTGTGTAGCAAATCCTCATATTGACAAAGCCAGATGAAATTAAATTGTTTTCTGTTTTGGCTGGGAAACATTAAAATAATTAAAAATCACCAGTAAAACTGTCACTAGAGGGCAGTCTCATTAGAAGGAATGTTTGTGCTTTTTGAAGCACAAACACTGAATACTTTGAATACTTTTAATTAAGGAAGACAACAAAACAAGTAAAACTGAGCATTATTACTGTCACTCAGGTCATATGGCTTGGAACCAGAAAATACAATACGGTTTGGTATCAACAATCTTGTTCATAGACCATGACCATGTAGAAAACAGTTGGTAAAGTGCCTTCCCATCAGTCTTACCTCCTACTTTAGATGCAGCAGGAAATCATTAAAAATTGCAAAAAAAAGTTTTTCATGTTTTGGGAGGGTTTTTTTTTTTTTTGCTTTACAGTTTTGGTTATTATCTAGGGTGCTAGGAAAAACTACTTACCATGTTCAAGATTTGTAAAAGAAATAATAAAAAGATTAAAAAAAATACCGACATCCCTTAAAAAAATAGGAACTTCCTTCTCTTCAATTCCCCAAGTTGTATCAGAAGAGTGTCACAGTCACGTGAAAATTTTGGAATGCAGCTTAGCAAGTTAGCACACAACGCAGGGTAAAGAGAAAGAAAGATATGTCTAAATTTGTGTTCAGTGTGTAAAATGATTTTCTGAGTAGCAGCATTAATTTCTTGAATTACTGCAGACCCCTATACAGGCTGGGTATGCATTCTGGCATGTGAAGCTGCTCTTTTGAGTAACATCATGTATTAAGTAAACCTGCTTTAGACTTCCTTCTGTTCCTGACAAAATGCAAAGGGAAAAGGACATACATTCCTTTTTATCTTACCATCTGTTGTCACTAACATCAAGATCTGCATTCTTTGCCTATGCATCCTTCATCCCACACTGGAACAACAACAATCAGTACAACAGCATGTGAAGCTGCTCTTTTGAGTAACATCATGTATTAAGTAAACCTGCTTTAGACTTCCTTCTGTTCCTGACAAAATGCAAAGGGAAAAGGACATACATTCCTTTTTATCTTACCATCTGTTGTCACTAACATCAAGATCTGCATTCTTTGCCTATGCATCCTTCATCCCACACTGGAACAACAACAATCAGTACAACAGCAACAGGGTAACTCAAGACTTCATCCAGAAATCTGGGGGAAAATACATAATTTGCATCCTTTTTAACAGGCAACATCTCTCCAAAGATCGAGTCTGCCAGAGAGAAAAACCTTAATTTGTGAAAACACAGCATCAGTAAATAAATGCTATGGTGAACAGTAAGTAAGGAGTCTACCTCCAGTATCTTGGATGGTACTGATTCACTTGGGTAGAGGAAAAAAAAAGTATTCTTTCAAGAATCAGAGGGAATCAGTTGTCATGCTGTGTCCAAGAAGCTGACGTTACATAAAGTTAATCTGTTAGAGCTCAGATAGCGAATAAATCAGCTATCTGGAAGCGTCTCCATCTTTGGAGGATTCCTGAACAAAAGGCTTCCATCTCCCTAGTCACTTGTTTGCTTGTGCTCCTCCATCTTAATTTAATGCCAGTCTTTGATGACAAACCTGGCAGTACTGGGTTTATTGCTGCACCTATGGAAACTGGTACCTTCAGCACTATTCCCCTTGGAAATCTTTTCTTCTCTACTAGATTTCAGTGTAAAGGTCCTAGTTGATATCGAAATTAGCTCACTGCCTTTTTTCAGTTTCTGATCTGATATTTCCTGAGAGCTACAGTTAACTCTTACTGTGTAACAGTACATTGATTTTGAGACAAGACCTCTTTGACCTGAGAAATCTGAAAGGAAGAAGAATGCTGCACTGAAAAAATAAAAGCTATCACCTGCAAGCAGGTAACAGCCCCTACAGGAGAGACATTTGTTAAATTTGGAAAGTTTAGCAATGCAACAGTAGTTCTGTCAATTGACCTCAAAGCCCTCCACCTAGCATACAGAGACGTCACTGATTACAGAAAAGAAAAATGAACTCTTCAGGTAGAGTACTAACAACAGAAGGTACTTTTGCTGTAGGGGAGTAAAGGAGATCTTTCCTGGTCTTTTCCTTCCACCACAGGCAACAAAAGAAGACCAAGTAAAGGTAATTACAATTGCTAATCTTTATTAGCAATAATTAGCACAGCAACATGAAATGGTAGATGGCATGCTGCAACTCTGAAATTTTATGAAGCGCAAGCAATACGAATCTAACCCTGAAGACAGATTACTGAGACATTTAGAAAATCTGACATGAAAAATAATTGAACGTTAATACACACCAATCCAGTAGTCTGTGCAAATGACCTCTGCATAATGATTTGAACGGATGAGACAAAGAAACATCTCTCCCTCGTGTTTCTGACTGTTTCTGAACTCTGCATAGACTTTTGTCATTTAAGCAAGATGTCTTTATCAGCTTTTTTTTCCAATGTTCTATGCTGATTTTTTAAGCTACTTTCAGGATTGTCACTGGATCTTTACCTTGGGCCTACTCAAGCTCCAAGGAGGTATATCACAGAAGAAACTGGATGTCTTTGGTTCAGTCTGACATCAAAGCACTATCAAATCCAGGAATGGAAGCGATGACATAAAAAACCATGTCTTTGAACAAATGGATTAATGTTCCATGTTAAATAATCTTCTTTTCTTTTTTTGCATTCCAAATATAGAACACATTGAAAACTTTATGCCTAGAACCAATTAGCTGCCTGTAAACAACTGATAATCAAGAATAGCTGCGGTATTTAGTATAGCAGAACACATCAGGCCATCGGACATCACTTAACCATATAGTACCAACATTTATACATTTTAAGAGCACTATTCAAGCATATTCAACACTCAGCAATAGTCAATTATACATCAAAGTTTATCTGGTGAATCATTTAGCATGTGAACAACTCTCACAATGCTAATTTCAACATTATAAACTCAGATTTTCAAAGGAGCCTATATGAAATAAAACATCTGGAAAGGCCACAGAGTTTGTCATCATCAATACTGGCAGTCTAGAAAATATTTCAGAAAAAGATTAAGAAGCAAGGATGCCTCCATTCTCCAAATTATAATCTCCTACCATTCATCTAATCATGTATGAGGATTGTTAACTTCCAACAAATAACTGAGGCAGCAACATTTCATTTTGCCACAACTAAATTTACCAAAGATCACCTACACGGGCCTTGCTTAAGTTTGCCTAAGAATTATTTAAGTGAACCCATTAAATGTTTTATAAAGGAGTGCCACAACTTCCAAGCATATAAACAATAGGAAAAGAGCAAAAGTAAGCATTTTTAAGTTTAACTCAGACAGTATTTCTCAATGTTTATATACACAACCACACATGCTGCTCAAATACTGCAGTCACAAGATGAGGTGGGTATTTCCCTACTACAGATTCTGTTACAAAACAAAATTCGACTTGTCATGTCCTGGCAACCAGCATTTCAAAAATAGCTTTGTCCTTAAAAAGATTATTGTTCTGATATAAAGCTATAAAAGCAAACAAAAAAAATTATTTTCAATTAGTCTCCAAGAGTCAGTTATGTCTTTATCTACCTTTGATATCTACTATAATATATACAATCCAACTTTCTGCTATGGCTGTCTCACCAAGTTAGTTCTATAGAGCAAACCTATGAAAATTTTATGACTGCCCCTTCCAGATAAGGAATGAACAAGCCTAAGAGATATACATAACAATAGATATGGATGCTCATAGAGAGGTATGACTTTTATATTTGTGCTCCCTTTTCTCTACTTGTGACCTTCAAAGATAAAGGCTTCTTACTATAACTGTGATAGATTTTTTTCACACATCCAAACTGACATTTGGTGGAAGCAAATATGATAATTACAGATCCTGCATTAGTCTGCTTGCTATTGCTCAAGAGCAAGCACTGCTTTATAGAGGACCTCTAATAGTGTACTATCTGTAATTGCAGTCTAAATAAACTTTCCTATAATACTTCTATTGATCTAACAGAACATAACAGTTTAAGTCTCAGACAAACCCAAAAAGACTATTAACTAAAATTCGATTACCCGTAGAAACTAGTGGTGGGGAAGACGATGTTGATTTTCTAATTATGTATTGTGTACAGTTCACTTATACTAGAACCATTTCACATAATTTGTAAATGTGTACATATATTTCGTATTGTACTATCATATATAAGCAATCAGTTCAAAGATGCAACTGCTTTAGCTGAATAATTCATACTTTTTCAAACTTGTATTTTCTAAACATACAATTATGCTCTTCTCCAAAACCAATTTTGTAGTTGCTAGCACAATCTTTTTTCTAAAAAAAAAAAAAGATTTTTTAAAAGAAAAGTCTTACATTAATTTCTTTTATCACATCTTAAATGGAAAAACAAAACAAAACTCCTCCGTTTTACTTTCATTAGCTATAGGCCATACACTGCCAGTTTCACATATGCTAGATTTTACTCCATTCTGTTAATAGTCTTGCAGAATTCTTTTTCACGTTATCTTCGTCACCCCAGTGACCTAACGACAGTAATATAATCTACTCATCTAAGGTATCTGAGTATCACTGATGAAAATCAATGCTGTCTGGGTTACATAGTATTTCACTACTGAACTGCTTGACATAACTAAAACATATTTTCCTACACTACAACTAAATATATAGTCAGGCTTCATTTTCTCCCTCTTATCTCCCAAAACAGAGAAACTGATGTCTGCAAAATAGTCTTGTACATTGTTAGTAATAAGGAAATTATGACTGCTATTCTCTAAAAATCTTTCTCTACTTCAAAGGAAAATGCCTCATAATTGCAGATGAAACATTGCTTTTGTTTTGGCTGGGAAGTTATTTCAGTACAAAATAAACACAGGTAACACCTTGGCATTAAAACTGACAATTCATTTACAAAAAATTTGACTCTTAACCACTTTAGAATTGCTATAAGAAGGTAGGTAAAAGGAATAATACCTATGAAACTGATGAAATATGTTCTAACAAGTGCAACATGTAGGTTTTACTAATGACCTTTCAAATCAAAGGAAAAAAATACAGGTTTTATAGTAAAGAGAATGGGGATCTACATCCTGTCCTTTATGTGGAACTGTTTATTACCCATTCTCCACGATTCAACAGGATATAACATCAGCAGCAATGCCCATAATCCTTTCTAAATTTTGTTCCTTTGTGCGTGTATTAGACACTGCCAATGCATGAAACATCTAATCTGTAGCTAACAATGACAGATGGTTTTCCCATTCATTTCTAATGAGCCATTTTTAAAGTGTCAGCACTATTGTTTGTTTGTTTGTTTGTTTAAACTTCCTATTTTACTAAGGTTTCCTGAATTAAGTGAATGTCCTTTTAGGGAACTGTTAAATGAAGGGCAAAAGAACAAGCAAAATTGAGTCTATTATGAATCATCTGCAACAGAAGCATTATAACAGATTTGGATTAGAAATAACGAGTTAGTGAAGTCTGCCTTGAAAACCTTTTCAGCCATTCTTCTGTTCATTGCCTATCTTATTTCTATCCATTCCAGTTTTAACTCTCACTCTTCCCCCCCAAATAATACTTAGTGGTGGCAGCATTTTTGTTATTGCCCGGAAGTGTAGCTACAGAAGACAAGCCACTGAATTTCAATTTTACTATCATTGCTATATAACATGATAGGGGGATGACTTCCATCAAAGATCTGTCAGGCAGAAAAATGCTAAGTATTAAAAGTTACGTACTCACTTTAAGGTAACTACAAATAGGTTATGGCAAAATAAAAAATTAAAAAAAAAAAATCAAAGTAGTAATGCTACCTGTTGTCATTTGCATTGAAGGCAATAGGGCATTTTTTTTGTTCCATCATTTTTATTTATTAGCCCAAATCTCATTATGAGCACCCAGCTTTCTCTCTCTCCTGCACTTCTCCTTAAGCTTTATTCACTCTTTCATACAGCATTTTAGCTCATATACCTGCCTTCTAACGTACCACCACCGTATCTTTTAACCTGAACAGGAATATTCTGAAATGGTCCAAACTGTTTCTCCAAACCTCTTCTTCCTTCACCTCAATGCCTGTGAGCAAATTCTGAATTAATTTATTGAACAGTTCCTTTTTTAAAAAGGAACTCCATGGGGTTTTCTAACCCAGTTTTGGCAAACTCCTGCAAAATCAATTCCTCCACCTCTGCAAACCTATTTGACTACTACTATTTTTAACCTTTTACGCAAATAATTTCTATGTCTTTTACATGCACCAGAGTACTGAATTCAGCTGTTCATACACACTTTTGGCTGCTCGGTGTGTTTTTGTACAGTTTTAAAATTGGTCCTTGCAGATGACTGACAGATTTCTCCTTTGGCCCTCCCTCCTAGTGTCCTTCAATTGCATGTGTCCACTTTTCTGTGCATTTTCTCTTCAGCAGTGACCTTGAAGTCAAGGAGCTTTGGTTTCAGGATAGACAAGAGGTACCTCAGTGTGCTCTAAGAATTTACCCTAAGGCTGTTCCTCAAAAGGGAAAGAGCACTCAGTCTGCCAGCTCTCCACACCCTGTCAGTGCAGGGATGAGAATCAGTACAACTCAGTATTTCTTCTCCAAATCTGATACAAATTATGCCAACCTATGCTTACAGAAACTGGCACCTCCATCCCACTCCATCTCATCATCTACGGGAAAAAAAATGAAAGGGAAATTTACGTCCGTGGTTTTTTTTCCTACGTTCTCACTTCAGCCACCAGAGGAGAAATGAAACTCAACAGAAGCACAGTTCAATCTTTCTTTTTTAGCCCTTTCCTTCATGTTCGACTTTTAGATGTTCCCATACAAATCTTATGACCAGAAATTGTTGAATTGATACCACTTTTATGTATGTAGTCCACTTTTTTTTTAATTATTCCTAACTATAATATTACAAGTATGATAAACACCTTAGTTTATGGGCATATATGAAACTTGCTATTTAAAAATGTCAGAATCCCAAAACACATACCAGAACTGAAAAACTGGAAATATAAAATTGCATGTATTTCACATACATTAAGCATAGGAGCAGACCAAATTTAAGAGATTTGAAGTGCAGAGTAACTGGTGTTTATGTTTATGTATACTTTTGCCCAATTTTACTATCAAAATCACCTACTTATGCCCAAACTTTGAGGGATATATGCATATAAGCAGACAAAAAATCTGGATGATTACAGAAAGAAACAGAAATGCACAAAATCTTTGAGGTTGGAAGGGACATCTGGAGATCGTCTAGTTCCACCCCCCTGCTCACAGCAGGGTCAACTACAGCAGGCTGCTCAGGACCTAGTCCAGTTGCTTTTTGGCTATCTCCAAGGATGGACACTTCACAACCCTTCTAGGCAACCTGTTCCAGTGTTCAATCACCCTAACAGTAAAAAGATTTTTCTTACATTTAAATGGACTTTCCTGTATTTCAGTTTGTGCCAGTTGCCTCTTTTCCTTTGACTGGGCACCACTGAGAAGAGTCTGGCTCTGTCTTCTTTACCTGTGCCCTCTCCCTGTCCCCCTCGTCCCCCAGTATTACACACATTGATCCTGCTAAACCTTCTCTTCTCCAGGCTGAACACTCCCAGCTCTTTCTGTGTTTCCTCATATGGAGGTGTTCCAGTCACTGGATCACCTTTGTGGCCTTTTGCTGGACTCTCACTAGTTTATCCATGTCTCCCTCGTACTGGGGAGCCCAGAAGAGGACACAGCACTCCAGATGTATCTTACAAGTATTGAGTAGAGGGGAAGGATCACCTCCCTCAGCCTGCTGTTGATGTTCTTCCTAACGCAGCCCAGAATGCTGTTGGCCTTCCTTGTTGACCTCGTGGGTGCACCACCACTGACTGACTACCCAGCTGGTCTTTGTGCCTGGCAGTTCAGCCAGTTTTGTCTATGAAGATGTTAGGGTAGATAGTGTCTAAAGTCTTGCTAAAGTCAAGATAAACAACATCTACAGCTCTCCCATTATCTGTCAAGCCAGTCATCTCATTGAATGCTATCGTCAGGCATGCTTTCCCCTCTGTGAATCCATGCTCCCAATCACCTTCTTTTCCACCACATGCGTGGAAATGCTTTCAAGGATATTTTCCTCCATCACCCCCGATCCCAGGGATAGGGGTGAGGCTGACTGGTCCACAGTTTCCCAGATCGTCCTTCTTGCCTTTCTTGAAGATAGCAGTGACATTTTCCATTTCCAGCCTTGCTTTTTCTGCCTTTTTCCATTCCATTCTCTGGCATATTTCCATTTTCTGTCTTTCTTCCAATCCTCAGGAACCTCTCCCAGTCACCAAGACCTTTTAAAGATAATCAAGAGTGGCGTTGCAATGACATCAGCCAGCTCCCTCAGGACTCATTATACATCCTATCAGGATCCTGCAGCAGGGAGTCTCCCAGTATGATCACTCACCCTTTCCTCCTGGTGCTGCCTCATGGCTCAGTTTCAGCTGATTCAGGTGCTTCGCTGGACAGAGCTTCCAGTCCCGTCTCTGCTACCAGGTCACTGAACCTGCTCTGTAGAGCAGAGCTGCAGATAGAACAGGAGCCGTCATCCTGTTGTTGATGTCACAAGTTCCAACCCTCATTATCACTGGAGTCTCCATTTCCAAACCTCCTAAGCACAGTCTCTGCCTGGTCCTCCTTCACTATGGTTAGGAGTTCAGGTTCCTGTATCTGTAGGGTCTTGAGAATATGATGTTGTTGTTATCATCACCTCTGAAGCTGTGCAGTCTGCTGACTGCCTCCTGCAGCTCATTTACTTGGCAGCACAGCTCCTCCTCCAGTGCACAAGTACCTCCTGCAGGCAAGGACACTGTATCCTCTGGTCCCAGCCTTAGTCAGAGGCTCCAGACATCTCTGCAGCCCCAGGCCTGCAGAATTACATCCCCCCTGAGGAGCTCAGTCTGGTTTGAGGTCTCTAATGTGCTGAGGTAGCTGCTCCTGTGGATGGTGAGGGACAGTGCCCTGTAGCACCTCACTACCTAAGTACACAGTGTCTTCAACAGAGTTTCTGGCCCCCTTCTACACTACTGCCTCAGCTGGCTGTGCTCTAGGCTTGGTAGTTTACATACACTCTTTCTAGCATTTGCTGAAAGGATGCTTGACTGTCCCTAATGAGGAGTCAGATGGAAACAAAAAGCTCAAAGTCCCCATTGATCAAGAAAAGTTGACAACAAAGCTTGTGGGAAATGGCTACAGCTTGCTAGCAGTCACAGCCTCCTGTAGCTATCCCTTCCCAAAAGCAGTAAGCACCCTGAAGCTTCTTGGAGTTCATAGCAGTCCTCTGATGACCGCAGAAGTAGTTCCCAGAAAATCTAGCATGTCTCAAGTCAGAGCCCAGAAACTGGTGTGCAAACTGCCTCATCTGTTAGCTGTCTCTGTTAGCTGTGCTAATGTATTTGTACATTATTTACATTGAAAGTGTTTAACTGCCCTACAGCTATGATGAATTTGGGTAACTTTTATATCACATTTCATGCACTCTCAAAGCTATGCCTCAGGTACCTTATTACTTTAAAAACTGTTTTTTACTCCCTCCACTTAACCTCCAAGTTCATCAAATGATCATTTCATGTCTCTTTGGGTGTCTGTAACTGAAAGATATTATAAAACATTTATTTAAAATACGTCACATAATGATTAAATATACCAGGAGGAGCAATTCTACTGTTCAGAAAGGAAAAGTTGATGAGCTGGTTTGGGCAGGGGGGGAGGTATTTTCCAGGTACTTACTGTGTTTTGTTTTAAATTTCATGTTTCATTGGGATTTTGAGTAAAAATGCCACTGTCCTTTCACAAAACTGTTGAATAATGGCCAAAATATGCCATAAGGGGTGCAAAATGTCACTGACTTTTTAGTAGATGCTACTGAGATGGCACAGTGATATTTGGTTGTTTGCCTAAGGCAATGAAAACCCTAAAGCTGATTTCACACACTGCAGTATAACAAGCAGCACACTACAGGTTTCCAGTTGTTAGCAGTATTACCAGAGATGAAACTATGAAACACTTACTACCCTTGGAGGAAACACTTGTTTGCGCTTTCACAAATTTCTTTAGCTAATTAATTAGTAAATCTCCTGACTGTCCATATAAATCTTTTGAAGATGGTTTTGAGTAAGAGGTGCATACATAACTTGGTACTAGGATGAAAAAAAAATTACAAGTCAGAACTAAAGATAAGTCAGAAGCGCAATGGACAAATGTTTTGGGAAACATCTCTGCAGCAAGAGAAGAAAAGCTGGCCAAAGAACCCTGAAGAAATGCCAGCTAAGAAGCCAGATGCTGCTTGCAGAAAAACATTCCAGAGTTTGGCATCTGGGACCATTAAATGCCAAGCTGATCTCCATCTGTGGGAAAAGCTGTTTACTGCTTCTGGGGGAGAAAAAGTAAGAAAGAGTATAGCAGCAGTTTAAAGGAGTGCCAGTAAAAAGAGAAGGCAGACTGAACTCAGCATTCAAATTATAATCATATCATGATTTACTTTTGAATTCCATGATAGTTTAAAATCCATTCATTTAGAAATAAGCCTATCTTAAAAATATACTGCATAAATATGCATGCTATTACTTATGGATCTTTCAGATATTCACCCATCCCTGATTTAGGAATCACCTGCTTATACAACTTAGCACACAACAATTCTTGCATAGTTCTGAGAAGACACAGAGGTTGATTTTAACTTTGCTTTTCCAAATAAATTCTCTCCAGAAGGGGAAAAAAAAGAAAAGAGCAAAACAGTATGCTGCTTTTCTGTAACAGTACTATAATTAAAGTTCATGGTATGCATAACACTGAATACATTCTGATGACATAAGACTAGTCCTTTTTTAAGAACTCAGCATAGGTAGGTGACAGTTACACTAATGAAAAACTATTTTTTTTACTCTGAAAAGAATATGTGGCTTCAAATGCTAAGAAGCAAAGAGGGGAGCTACAGGGCAAGATGTTGTATTTAGGAATGAACTGAGAAAGTAACAGGAAGGAGACAGAATAAGTCTAACTCTGGTTGACAGTATGGTTACCCAAATTGTCAGCTGGCATAAATTATTATCTAAGTAAAGACAAAGAACGATGATTGTGGCATGGTTACTAATTGAAGAAGCATTGCTAAGGAAGACTAACGTAGTTTGAGATGAGTTCTGAAATTACTCAAAAGACCCTCCACTACAAACACAACTCATTATTTCAACTGGGGTCTAAAGGAAGGTAGGAAAACCAGGGCCTCTTACAGGACAGGATAAACAGCAAAAGGGTTTAAATGAAGAGCATTTAAATAAAGACAACATTTTTGCACAGTATCAGTAATTTCTCACAAGTGCTTAAGGAACGTAAGCCTCGTATTTAAAGGTAGCGCTGGCATTTACCAACTTTTGTCTTCGCAGCAGTTAGTGGGAAAGAGGTGTTTCAGTGCCAGTCACCTCTGAAAAGAAGCAGCTAGCTCCTAGAATTAGATGCATACAAATAACATTACAAAACTATCTACAATTTTTTACTGAGTACCCACATGTGACCCAGTCATAACATCAGACAAAACTCAGATCTGTGTCATACGTAGCCGAAGAGAAGGACCACTGCACCCAGAAAAGGGTGCTTAGAAGCAGGCTAAAGGAACTGTACCTAATACTTGTTCCAGATATAAGCACACTAAAATAGCATAACTGGAGAAAATGAATAAGCATTTCATAATACTGTAACACCACTTACAGCATTTTGTAACACAACGAGGCTTAAATATGTAAGTAATATCCATAACTGTGAAGGGGCAAATAGAGACCTGTGATACAGCTGCACAAATAGGGGGTAAGAAAACATGTGCCAGAAGTAAATTCTAAAGGATAAGAATGAGCAGGCGGGAAAGATGCCTGTCTCTGCAAAAAAAGTGAAGCAAGAAGGGGTCCCGATTCCAAAAGTAGAATGTCAAGGGCAGGTAAGATCCCACTCTTCTTTTGGAGAGGAGGCAGGAAGCATAAAACATTGATGATAAGTGAGAAAAGACAGGGGAAAAAAGAAGACAGCCCACTGTGGTTCCTGCTTTCCTCACTGAAGAACTCTAGGGACCGACTACGTTGACCTCAGCAACTAAAT
>NW_008794579.1:534701-566151 GCF_000699145.1 Aptenodytes forsteri
AACACCCACCCACCAGCCACAGCCAGCAGTGCTAACTAAACAGCATCAGTTCCATAGTATTGCATGATTATAGAAACATAAATGATAAATAAATATACAAATATAAATATATAAATAATACTCGTTTGTAAAGTTATTAACGGTAAGGACTAATGGTGTTGTACATGCAACGATAATGATTAACAGTGATTAAGAATTAACCTTTAGCAATGTGTAATGTTAATGAGTATCAGCAATCCAGTACAGAGTCATTCTGAAGTTTGGAACGTGCATAGTTTGTCAGTCTTTTTAAATATTCCCCATCACAGAGATCACTAATTTCCTAACTGATACATGTATCTATAGATTCATTTGCAACAAACTTATCTTTAATGAAGTTACAATGAAAGGAATTTATACTTCATAGTAAAGTCATAGGGAGTAAACATTCTGGATAGAGCTTTGGTGCTAAGGACTGGCACTGTTAGACTGACTAACACAGTCAGCATGAGTCCCAATCAGTGAATCAAGATACTTTAAGGATGACTACTCTGTATTTTTTTTAAGTTTTTTAAAAACGAAAATGTTAAACAAAAAAGTAACAAAGCGGAAAAAGGATAAACTACAGGTATAAAAATAGAACTGCACTTCAGTTTACACAGAGATTATAAAATGGTATCTTAGTGGATGGATTCAACCGCTGACAAAGGGTAACTTTTCTCTACTCTACTGAAGCAAATACTAAAACTGTTATAAAGAATACAAAATCAATAGATGGCATAAGGAAATATAGTGAAGTAAGTCTAATTTCCTGTTTAGTATGGAGAAGTCCATTGGTATGTTATAAAAAGAAAAGCAGCAACAACACACTTACCATCTTTATTCTTTGTAACAACCTCAACAATGAATACTGACAAAATGGCAAATAGCATGAATCTGTGGGATTCAATGTGGATATACAGAAAGAATTGAGTACTTTGGAAAGACACTTGGTTAATTCTCCAAGTTCTAACGTCATAATGATTACAGCCAAGTTCCAAACTATTCTACATCATTAGAAACACCGGTTCATCCATAAAACTATGTTGCCTATTATTTTGCAAGGAGAGTTGAAGACATTTTCACTTAAAGTTTGCCTGTAAGCTGGTTAACAGCAAAGGAGACACGAGGGCTTTAATTAGGATTTGATGTTATTAGGGCAAAACCTTAGAAGTATCAGGAGAGATAATAGAATAGGATAGCGGAGAAATAGGGAATTCAGCTGATAATAGAGGCATCTGTCTATAAATGTTCAGAGACATAATTTGAGAGATTATGCCATCATGAGAATTAGAGTGAGGTTCACAGCGTACTGGAAATATATGCATGAAACTATTCTAAATTCATTTCTTTGCTGTGTCATGTGCCAAACTGAAAAGTGAGAAGGGAGAAAAAGAAATTTCTTAGTTTATCAGCTGAACCAAAATTAACTGGAATGAAACAGGAATTATGTAACAAATTATTCACATTTAACAATTCAAGCTTAACTATTGATTCAGTATCTTTCTTATTCTAAACTTCTTATTCTCATTTTTTAAAGTAAAAATATGCAACTGAGAAGGCTTTTATTTTTCCTTCTGTCAGCATGTGACTTATTTTCCTATGACAGAAAACCATAAAGAAAACCATTCAGTTCTGGCATACTTGTTGATCCTTCAGTTTTGGCAGCAAGTTTTCATATCAAGATTCAAAAATGAATAGCACCAGATAAATAAATGAACTTAAAAGAGAAATTTTTAATTAGTAATTATGGTTTCTATTATTATTCTCATTATTACAGATTTGAAACTTGGTACAAAAATATTCCCTTTTGTATTATATTCTTTTCTGGATTTTTTCCTATACAAAAATGTATTTTTTATGCTGTTGCACAATAAATTACCTAGTTTTTCGAGAACTGATATTTACAGATGGATCTGCAAATACTTAAGAGAAAGTAAACTAATGAGTATTATCAAAGGCATAAAAGAAAGCTGTGTTATCCATTTGTTACATTATTTAAATTAGAAGTGATATCAAGTACCAGCAGTGGTGTGGCCAACTTTGAAGAAATTCAGAAAATTCTAAGTATCATTGCCAGCAGCTAAACTTACACCAGGAAAATAAACAGTGCCAGAACATGGCCACAGGCAAGGAAACTGCATTGTTTATCACTGTCGCATTCTCAAAGCAGTTCCTGGCCTGACTTTAGTCCAGACCAACTAGTGCTTGTCCAAAACAATGGCTAGGCACAGCTCAAGAATGCTCATGACCTTTTCTATTAGGCAGTTAGAATCCAGTTATCCTGTTTTAAAGACTACATTTAATTTTAAAGATATGTCTGGATGTCCTCAGGATCACATACGAGTCACTGCAACTGCTCAGCTACCATGAGATGAATGCTTTGTCTTGTTGCTGTAGTTTTTAAGAGAAAAGTGTTAACAGAGGTAATAGAAACCAACACTTTTTTGATACTAAGTAACAGTAATTGTGAAAAAAAGCAGAATGTCTTGTAACATCTGTGAGTATAAACTAGGACAACTCTAATGATTGAAATGAAATTGCTTTAGATTATACAACAAAAACATTGGTCTAGACTCATATTCCTTGTGGTTGCCAAGTCTTAGACTCCCAGTTTCAACTACAGGTATCTATGAAAAAGTTGTGTTTGGCTTATCATGACGCTTGTATATGATGATTCAATGATAAGTCTAATTTTCCTGCTCTGTTATGTCAACTAGGACAAAGAGCTCTGAGGAAAAATATGTGTGGTGCTTACAGGTCAAACCAATTCTCTTGTAAACATTTCCTGTAACAGTTCAGCATTTGCCAAATCCAGAAAAAGTACTTTTTGAGCGTTTTTTTTCTCATTAAACAATAGGGAGTCCTTGGATTTGCTCATACGTTGTTAACCCAGCTATGAACAAAATCAAGAGAAGCCATGTAACCTTCTGCAATATATATAATGCTTCCAGAGGCTGAAAAAATAGGTAAAATGTAAGGATAGGTAATGATACATGGTTGCAAAATATTCATGCACCTAGAATTGTCCTTGAGGATGGTGAAACTGTACATTTGCCTATACAATCCATTATATCATGTAAGAATTCAAATTGCCATGATGTAACAGCTGATGAGACATAAACAGTATGCAGTTATAAGATTATTTTTTGTTAGTAGACTACAAAGAACTACAAACTTCACAAAAATAAGAACTACAAAAATAAAAAACTACAAAAATAAAAAAATCTTTAACAAATTGTTTTATGAGCCAACAGACTTAAAAAAGTGAAAAAAGCAATTAAAAATACTTTAACAAATTTTCTCAACCTCACTAGACTCTTTTTCTGTTATTGGACTGAAAAAAATTTAGCAAAATAGCACATCTAATACTACATAAAAATGCAGCTCTAGGATAACGCAAAGTATTTCAGCTGAATTCTGGACATAAACTAATGCAAAATTTATGTCCCAACAGACTTAAAAAAGTGAAAAAAGCAATTAAAAATACTTTAACAAATTTTCTCAACCTCACTAGACTCTTTTTCTGTTATTGGACTGAAAAAAATTTAGCAAAATAGCACATCTAATACTACATAAAAATGCAGCTCTAGGATAACGCAAAGTATTTCAGCTGAATTCTGGACATAAACTAATGCAAAAAATTATATTACGTTATATTATAATAAATATTTTATTTAACTTAGTTTAGTTTGTCTTTGGCTATTTGGGGAATCGTTTGTCTGTTTTCAACTGTGGTAGGTTTTCTTTCTGATTAATGCCTCTATTACCAGGCATATACTCACTGCACAACAACTACACTGTGTACTGTGTACAGTCATTACATTGTGTTCTTTATGCAGCTATATCAGTATCTATTAAGAGTTTACATTCAGATACAGGACTGTTCTAGTATTGACATCATAATATAGGTAAACCCTGACTACAAATAACAGAAGCTGATTGCTATTTGTTTATGGAGTCCTTATACTCATACTACTGAAACAAAATAATTTTTAAATCATAAATGCATGCATGATTGGGTTTTGAGTAAAAAATAATACGGTTAGTGTCAAATCCTCATGCTTTCTCCCAGTGTGGCTGGGAATTTTAGTTAAATTACTATTTTGTTGTCATTTTAAGCCACAAGGTGGCAGCAATGATATAATCTCTTCATCTAAATTGTACAACTATGTCCACTCCCACTACTTTTACTCTTAAAGCATCTCCTGTGCTTATAGGGCATATATGACAGAAAGAGATCCTGTATTTTCTTTGACAAAACACAGTTCCAGATTAGATTACTTGCTAAGTGTTTTGAATTGATGCATTTTAAATTTTCCTTCTACAATTAATTATGTCTGCTGACTCTAAATCAATGTGCAGTGAAGCAGCATATCCATGACACAAGTTGCAATAGCACCAGATAAATAAATGAACTTAAAAGAGAAATTTTTAATTAGTAATTATGGTTTCTATTATTATTCTCATTATTACAGATTTGAAACTTGGTACAAAAATATTCCCTTTTGTATTATATTCTTTTCTGGATTTTTTCCTATACAAAAATGTATTTTTTATGCTGTTGCACAATAAATTACCTAGTTTTTCGAGAACCGATATTTTCAGATGGATCTGCAAATACTTAAGAGAAAGTAAACTAATGAGTATTATCAAAGGCATAAAAGAAAGCTGTGTTATCCATTTGTTACATTATTTAAATTAGAAGTGATATCAAGTACCAGCAGTGGTGTGGCCAACTTTGAAGAAATTCAGAAAATTCTAAGTATCATTGCCAGCAGCTAAACTTACACCAGGAAAATAAACAGTGCCAGAACATGGCCACAGGCAAGGAAACTGCATTGTTTATCACTGTCGCATTCTCAAAGCAGTTCCTGGCCTGACTTTAGTCCAGACCAACTAGTGCTTGTCCAAAACAATGGCTAGGCACAGCTCAAGAATGCTCATGACCTTTTCTATTAGGCAGTTAGAATCCAGTTATCCTGTTTTAAAGACTACATTTAATTTTAAAGATATGTCTGGATGTCCTCAGGATCACATACGAGTCACTGCAACTGCTCAGCTACCATGAGATGAATGCTTTGTCTTGTTGCTGTAGTTTTTAAGAGAAAAGTGTTAACAGAGGTAATAGAAACCAACACTTTTTTGATACTAAGTAACAGTAATTGTGAAAAAAAGCAGAATGTCTTGTAACATCTGTGAGTATAAACTAGGACAACTCTAATGATTGAAATGAAATTGCTTTAGATTATACAACAAAAACATTGGTCTAGACTCATATTCCTTGTGGTTGCCAAGTCTTAGACTCCCAGTTTCAACTACAGGTATCTATGAAAAAGTTGTGTTTGGCTTATCATGACGCTTGTATATGATGATTCAATGATAAGTCTAATTTTCCTGCTCTGTTATGTCAACTAGGACAAAGAGCTCTGAGGAAAAATATGTGTGGTGCTTACAGGTCAAACCAATTCTCTTGTAAACATTTCCTGTAACAGTTCAGCATTTGCCAAATCCAGAAAAAGTACTTTTTGAGCGTTTTTTTTCTCATTAAACAATAGGGAGTCCTTGGATTTGCTCATACGTTGTTAACCCAGCTATGAACAAAATCAAGAGAAGCCATGTAACCTTCTGCAATATATATAATGCTTCCAGAGGCTGAAAAAATAGGTAAAATGTAAGGATAGGTAATGATACATGGTTGCAAAATATTCATGCACCTAGAATTGTCCTTGAGGATGGTGAAACTGTACATTTGCCTATACAATCCATTATATCATGTAAGAATTCAAATTGCCATGATGTAACAGCTGATGAGACATAAACAGTATGCAGTTATAAGATTATTTTTTGTTAGTAGACTACAAAGAACTACAAACTTCACAAAAATAAGAACTACAAAAATAAAAAACTACAAAAATAAAAAAATCTTTAACAAATTGTTTTATGTCCCAACAGACTTAAAAAAGTGAAAAAAGCAATTAAAAATACTTTAACAAATTTTCTCAACCTCACTAGACTCTTTTTCTGTTATTGGACTGAAAAAAATTTAGCAAAATAGCACATCTAATACTACATAAAAATGCAGCTCTAGGATAACGCAAAGTATTTCAGCTGAATTCTGGACATAAACTAATGCAAAAAATTATATTACGTTATATTATAATAAATATTTTATTTAACTTAGTTTAGTTTATCTTTGGCTATTTGGGGAATCGTTTGTCTGTTTTCAACTGTGGTAGGTTTTCTTTCTGATTAATGCCTCTATTACCAGGCATATACTCACTGCACAACAACTACACTGTGTACTGTGTACAGTCATTACATTGTGTTCTTTATGCAGCTATATCAGTATCTATTAAGAGTTTACATTCAGATACAGGACTGTTCTAGTATTGACATCATAATATAGGTAAACCCTGACTACAAATAACAGAAGCTGATTGCTATTTGTTTATGGAGTCCTTATACTCATACTACTGAAACAAAATAATTTTTAAATCATAAATGCATGCATGATTGGGTTTTGAGTAAAAAATAATACGGTTAGTGTCAAATCCTCATGCTTTCTCCCAGTGTGGCTGTAAATTTTAGTTAAATTACTATTTTGTTGTCATTTTAAGCCACAAGGTGGCAGCAATGATATAATCTCTTCATCTAAATTGTACAACTATGTCCACTCCCACTACTTTTACTCTTAAAGCATCTCCTGTGCTTATAGGGCATATATGACAGAAAGAGATCCTGTATTTTCTTTGACAAAACACAGTTCCAGATTAGATTACTTGCTAAGTGTTTTGAATTGATGCATTTTTTAAATTTTCCTTCTACAATTAATTATGTCTGCTGACTTCAAATCAATGTGCAGTGAAGCAGCATATCCATGACACAAGTTGTTTGCTCGTCTTCGTGTAATAACATTCCATTCCCCAAGCTGAGAAATGAAAGAATAACTTGATGCATAAGTCTGTCATTCCTGGAACATCATTATATAGTGAGAAGAAGCAACACTTACCGATAGCTGTTGAAAAGATCCATACAGGTGCCATTATTTTTACAAGGCTCTGAATTACATTCATTTGATTCGTATTCACAAAATGTTCCTTCCCATCCAGGCAAGCAAACACATTGGTATCTCTGTAAAGTATTAAATAAAATAAATAATCTGTTACTTTTTCTGTTTTTAATACAATTACAACAGGTATTATTACTGATTGTAGTGCATTTTTTGTCTTCTAATAGGTGCTTCACCATTTCAAAACTTGAAAATTTTATAAATATATCAAGTTTGACCTACTAATATGATGAAAAAAGAGGATATGAGGTAAGTATGCAACACTACTTATTATCTACCTTCTTGTATAATCAACTTGTGTACCCCAAATCCTTTACTATCTCTTCCTCCCTCCTCCAAGTTTTTCTAATAAAAGATATTATCTCTTCTATAAAACTACTTTGCTTAGCTATTATACTGATATGCCTAAAACACAGGTATTTACAATCATCTGAGTTGTGCTGTTCAGCATGGTGTCCAACCAGAACTCAGTATAAATTATTATGGAAATTCTCAGGATTATATAGCTATCCAAGTTGTTTAATACCTTTAATATGAAATTGTGCATCAGTATCTTAATTAAGCAATACTAGACAACTCAAGACATGAGAAATACTGTCTCCTATACAGTGTATTAGATAGAATGTGGGGTGTATTAGGTAGTAATCCAGATAGCATAAATACAAGTCCTCTAGCTCTATGGTGACAGTATTAAATATACTAATGATCAGGTGGTGTGCGTGCGAAATTTCTGACTGATTAAACTGAATAGAACTTCAGCAGTGTGTACATCCACTTCAAAATTACATATATTATAGGCCATTTTTCATCACACTGCAAAGCTATTATACCAAATTGTAACCACACTCCAGTATTATCTCCAGCTTCAAAATTATCCGGTATCTGCATGCAATGGGGTGTCTGACATAGTCTCACAGAAGTGAAAAGCATAAAGCATCTTATTCCTGCCTAAATTCTACAAAAAAAAAAAAAAAAAAAAAGAGAAAGGTGAACATCTGCTGACTTGATTATTAATTAGAGAGGGGCAGCAATGCAAACACTTCTATTCAGCAGAAGTTTTAATTGCTTCTTTTGTAACATGCTTGCTTCTGTCAAGGCTTCTTTCTACCAAAACTTACGAAACACTTCAATGGTAAGCATGACTAATGTGAATTATTTCATTACTTGCTAAACATTGCAACAGCCTTCAGGGTAGTTTTTAAAGCCTATTAAAATCCATGTAAGTTGGAAACTATTAACAGACAGCAAAAAACGTTTAGGAGTTTTTTTAAAAGCTGAGTGCGTAAATAAACTGCCATACCATGATGATCAAATGTGTAATGTACCAGCATTGTGGCATCTACAGGTTTTTACAGTATGCAAATCATATTGCTGCGTTTTAGCTGTTTTGTTACTGAATCTGCACTTTGGAAACAGAGACAGACAATTGTGTTTCAAAGAGATATGGGCTATGAACTTTTACATTAACGGTAAAGAGAAATTATTTAATTTCCTAATACAGTTCAAAAATGTAAGAAGTTAAGCATCATAACTCTGAAGGAAATGCATATTAGGCAATTGTCCCAGACCTTTCTATGATGATACTCTTACCACCTCCTGCCAAATTAAAAGCTTGGAGTATTTTATTGGAACAAAGATAAAATAAGAAAGGAAGTTAATGGTTTAAAGTCAAGCTCAGTATGATTGTCCTGAGGTGCCATATAGTGTGGAACAGCTCCACTGTTTCCAGTACTTAAAATATTTACATGTATATACTACTATAGCTAGTCAAATCAACTTTCGTGCCAACCAATTTGTACATAGCATATTTGTGATTCGTATTTTTCCCATTTGTTTTGTGCTCATGTTGACTAAAACAGATGCTATGCTTGCTTGGGACACACCTATGATTTCTGTAACATGGATTTTCTGAACCCACTGAGATATATTTTAAAAGCCAGAAAATAAAATTGAAGGGTATCTTTCTCAGTTAAGATAGGACATTTTGAAAAATATTAAATGTCAGTACCTTATTTACAGAGCAAACTAAGACAACAGAAAAATAATTGCGTGAAAGCAGGTTGGACGCTCAAGATGACTTCAGTATATACTGATGAGCTACCTACATATGCTAGTCAAAAAAAGAAAGTAACATTTTGTCCTCTGTGTTTTACATAGGCAAGGCTATTCCATGCAACTAAATACAACTTGCAACCTGTGGACTCCATCTGTTAAAAAAAGAAGAAAAGAAAGCTTAATTGATAGTTTACTGTTACTGCTCTGTAATCCCGGACTCAGGCTCAAGAACTGCAAAATATTCTCCGTGAAGAGAGAAAGAAATTGGCAATATGAGTCCAAGAAGTGGGAAATATTTAAAGTGACAGTAAATCAAAGGTTAATATAGGAGACAAAAAGATTTTGTTAAAGTATTTTTTATTTTTTAAATAAAATACTGAGCGAAAAACTTGGAAAGAGAAAATAATTTTCTGGGAATTGTGCCAAGGAAAGAAAAAAGAAAATATATTGAGACAAATTACATTACTAGCCCACATGTTAATGTTTTCTATTACATCATAGCCACACCCAAATTAGTTATTAAATATTTTAATGAATTGGAAAGTTTTTCTGAGATTTCCTCAATTCTTTGCATATTTATCAGTGCCATGAAAACAAGTGTTATAATAGAAAAAAAAAGATGCTACAAACACAAAAGGCAAAAATGGGGACTACTAATCCATACCCACAAGTAACTATTAGACACCTCTTAAAAACTGTTCTATTGTCAGGTTAGGTTTTCACATAAACCAGGAATGTGAGATAATGACTTCTTCCAAAAAACTCATCCAGAAATGGATTACAAAATTAGAAGTGAAAGGAAGCTGTCAACAGTTCTGTTTAGAAAGCAGTAGGATTTTTTCTGGTCTCACTAAAAACATCTATCAATCAGGTAGCGAAATTCTATGCTTTCCAGATTTCTCATTACGTAAGGATTGTCACATCAAGCAGAAAACATTACTCACGTGTACATATATCATGCATAGGTGCAGGATACGTAAACTAAAAAAATCATTATATAAGATTTCATCTCTGTGTAGATTTACAGTAACTGAAGGTGCCATGTTAGAATAAATTATAGATAAGTATAGGTAGATAAAAAAGGTATTGATACAAGACTTTGCAGAGAAGGACCTGGGAGTCCTGGTGGACACCTATTTGAACACAAGCCAGCAATGTGCCCTTGCAGGAAAGGCGGCTAATGGCATCCTGGGCTGCATTAGGAGGGGTGTTGCCAGCAGGTCGAGAGAGGTGATCCCTTCCCTCTACTCAGCACTGCTGAGGCCACAGCTGGAGGGCTGTGTCCTGTTCTGGGCTCCACAGCACAAGAGAGAGATGGAGCTACTGGAGAGAGTCCAGCAAAGGGCCACTAACATTATTAAGAGACTGGCACATCTCTCATATGAGGTATCCTGCTTTCGGCAGGGATAGAGTTAATTTTCTTCCTAGTAGCTGGTACAGTGCTGTGTTTTGGATTTAGGATGAGAACAAAGTTGATAACACACCGATGTTTTAGTTGTTGCTAGGTAATGCTTACACTAGTCAAGGACTTTTCAGCTTCCCATGCTGTACTGACTGAGAAGGCTGGGGGTGCACAAGAAACTGGGAGGGGGGCACAGCCAAACTGGCCCAAGGGACATTCCATACCATGTGACGTCATGCTCAGTACATAAACTGGGGGAAAGCTGGCTGGGGGGTCTGTTTTTATCTCAACCCACAAGTTTTTCTCACTTGTGCTCTTCCAATTCTCTCCCCCATCCCACCGGGGGGAGGGGGGAGTGAGCAAGCGGCTGTGTGGTGCTCGGTTGCCAACAGGTTAAACCACGACATGAGGAAAGGCTGAGAGAGGTGGGACTGTCAGTCAGGGCATAGTAAACACTGAATAACATAAAATGACAGGAAGCTGCATGGTAGAAAGTATGCAGTGAATCAAGCAAGAGATTGGAGGAATAGGATTTGATACGTATTTATGTATTTCTTCCCCTTTATTTATCGTAATTATGTATTACTATTCATTGTAGACATTAAAATAGATGGTACCTTGAGTTCCTCCAAATCATCTTTTGCTTGTCCTCCAAAAAACACAATAAATGCAAAAATAACACCAGTTATTCCTTGTACATAGCTTTCCCTTGCTTTGTGTAGGAGTATTTGTAAGAGGAGTGGGTTTTACCAGCACTACACAGGGTCAAAACCTGTAAATTTTTTAATCTCCTGCATCCATACCCAGAATCATATATGCACACTAGCATGTCTTTATCCAATTAACTGTGTGTGTGGTAAGAAAGTGTTATTTAAGAGCATTTGCATATTTTCCCTTCTCCAACACTGTAAATGAAGAATTAATCATTTCCTTAAACCCCAGTCAATGTTACTTTCCTGGAAAATGGTAGCTGAACATCTGGCAAATCGAAACTACAATGAAAAAGGTTCATCACACACAACAAGGATGTGAATTATGAACATGGTAAATCTTCAAGCCTGTACTTTGCATATGTAGGTTGAGCAGAATTTTTACCATACAGATATATACCCCGTGTACTTTTTCCATGTCTAGAGCAAAATTTGAATGGAAGTCGTATCATTTTTAAAAGTACTATGGAGTTGGGGCATTTTTGGGGGGTGTTACGGTTTTTAGCTTCTTGGTAAACAGAAAGGACAAGAAACACCTTGCCTGGAAACAGAAACACACAAATGGAAATGCAGAAATCTCCCTTTACGCCATGTGTTCAGGGTTCTTCTGCCAGACCACATTTCTTGTGGTGCAACTCTCTTTCCATTAAGGCGAAACAGGATGAGCATACCATAAGACTACTTATCATTGGCACATAATGGGACATGCACTCCAGCAAGAAACCCCAAGTTTGCCTTTGAGACTTTCCCCCCCCCCCCGAAAAATTATGGTCTTTTTGCCTCTATAGAAAAGAAAATTTTCATCACAAAATTCTGTTCTGTTGGAAGCAGGGCTTTTTCCTACAGAAAACCTTCATGCAACTTAATTTTGTTAGTGCCAACAGCAGTTCACTTAACCTTGTGAAATAAATGTGAACATAAAAATGAAAGCTTCTGTGAAATCATACTTACAATTGCTCTAAACCATATTGAGTTCCTAACATTATTTATGCAGCCTTTTGTGTTAATTTAAGGGTCTTTTCCAAGTTGCTACTTTAAGGCTTCACTTTTAATTTATTATTGATTTAACCATTTACATAACCATACATATTCACTAGCAAAACTAGATTATTCCCATTTTCTATTATGACATTGTTTCCATTATTCAAGTCTGTTTGCATTTATATAATCCTAAATAAGCAGATTTAAAAAAAAAAAAAAACACAACCAAACCAAAAAACAGGATACCTGTTCATCTTCAGTTGGTTTAGCCCTTACTTCAACTGTTACTAAAGAAAACCAAGCTAAAACAAGAGCTATGCAGAGTGAAGTCCCAGCAACTACACTACCTTTCAGTCTTCTGGTAATGAATTATTTACCTATTTTTCACAGTATCTTGGAACAGAGAATGTATTAATAGTGTTGCTCCATAAGTGAAAGAAAATTGACTTCTGAGGCATGAAGAAAATCTGCAATTGGCCCTGTTTTTCCTAGTCTGAAAGACATACGTGGCCTGCTCTAGTATTAGTTAATAACTCTGTAACAGATAAAGTCAGATTGCCTAACTCACAGCAAAGTAACACTTTTTGGGGGTAAGTGCCATGAGGTTTGCAATATGATTATTAATACTGATATTAATTGGATGAACAATTATAATAAGCAACATGAAAGACTACAGTGAAAAAAAGTATGAAAAGTATGGATTCAGAAGTGTAGAAAAAATACAATAAAAAGTCTAATTTCTAAACAGTGGTACAACAACTGAATGGTTCTGATTGGTTCTGATAACCACTATTTAAAAATCACCAAAATCAGTTACTGAGCAGTAGCTGACACATTCTTCTGTGTTACTTTATTAAAAAAAAGGTTTTCTATTTTACTCTTGCTACATAAGTTACATAGCCTATATGATTTCTGTGCTAATCACTGCAAAATGTGAAATACTAGGATAACCTAAGTACTAGCTATCTACAGAAGTTGAGATAGCATTATCAATTTTCAAAAGCTTATCTACTCTCTATTTTTATTCATATATCCTTCCCTGAACAGTTTGACATGTTAAAAATGCTGACCAGTATATTTATTTGTCCTTCCAAACCTACTTATATTCTAATAACCCTAAGTTATTATAAATTATATATTATCTGATATCAAGGATAAAACAGAATTTCTTTTGTTTAAATTTTAAGCAAGGCTTACAGGAGAAACAAAGAACATTTTTAATTTGCTTATCTCTCCAACCTTTTAAATAACGAATTACTTAAATTAGCAAGAAGGAGCATATTTAAAACAGCTAGTACAGGCAAAGTTTGATGAGCTGTAATGAGTTTTGCCTTACATTGTAATATTTCTATATCTGTGTATATTAAATGCATTTAATAAATATGTGCAAAAAGCATGATTTTCATCTTATTTCAATAGCACACCAGTAGTAAAGCCAAGTTTACATTTTCATTCAGCGTGGGCTCCAGCTTAAAATATGGCTGGTATCTAGACATGCTGCGTATTTACAACTCTAACTGCACTGTACTGTAATTTGTGACCACAAGGAAAATTATCTTAAATGGGAATACTAGTTATTTGCACTGCATATCTTTATACACTATCATTTCTTAAAATGGTAGCTTTGCTAATAAATTCATAATCGTCACTGCTTTTGACATTGATCATTTTAAAGTTACACATTTGTAAAATACAATACTTTGCTGAAAGTTTAGTGGTCTTAAAATTAAATAATGACTAATGCTAGCAACAGACTTCTCTTCAAATTATTTTAGATTTCATGTTCCCATTGCAAACAAATGCTGGCCTGTGCCTTTAGAATTTAATCAATTATTTCCATCACTGCTTAGATATGACAGTTCTCATAATCCAATGGAAATCTTGTTGGGGTTAGTTTTCTCTGTGAAGATTAATCTGTAACATGCTGAGGCATACAAACATGCAACATGGCTTTTATTTATATCGACGCAGTTCTTCCATTTGAGCACAGCCAGTATTAAACATTATGCAAGTGTTAGGTTTGCAGAAAAAGGAAAAATACTCAATAACAAATCCATGCCTCTGTGATCTTATATTTTTCTAGCTATTTTAAAATGTTATTCTAGGAGACATTACAAGAAATATGAGCATTAGAAGACCATAAGAAGTATTTAAGAACAATCATTAAAATAAACAACTGTGACAGTCAGAGTGTTTAAAACTTGCTGCTGCAAATTGGGAAAGATTCTTCTTAGGAAAGCTGAAGCATTTCTGGGATAAACATAAGTTTTGATTTGAATTTTTTTTTTTTTTTTTTACTCTTTTTAGAAATGTAAGTATGGGCCTAATCTAACCAGACTAGAAGTAATTTTATGACAACAAACCAAAGTCAGTTTGAGATCTCTTCCATATTAATAATTGGTGATAGATTATTTTTTGTCTTTATTTCTTGACCTCTGCTATTTATTCTATTTATACCCTTCTTTCCTTCCTCTCCTAGAGAGCTTACTAGGAAATGTGTTAGAGATCACCTTCAGCGTGACAGGTACTGAACAGCACAGGAAAACTAATGAAAAACAACAGCCTTAAGTTGTTTGTGCAAGATAAACCCAGTAAGTAGTCCAGCTAGTGACAGACATTTGAGTATCAGTCTTTGATCAGTGTATCTGGTTTGACGTTTAGCTCAATTGTTCAATGAATAGTGAAAGGTCATAAACACATTCCTGTTAAGCAGAAGTACTGACAGGAACTTGGCCCACCTAAAAGCTTGTCCAGAGCTTTCAGTTTGCCCCTAGATCTCAGGTAACAGGAGAGCTATGGGAGTTAATGGTGATATTCCAAAGGAATAGTCTAGGTACTAACAGACAGAAATAACATTTTGCTTCTGAATTTCAAACCCGGTGTTGCTGCTGGTAGCTTTTTACATAAAGCAAGAAAAGGCAGTAGAACGACTACCGTTTTCCATAAAACCATGCTATCTACTACCTTAACATAATAGCTGATTCAAATTTAGATCTTAAGCATACAACCATTATCACATCAGTACACTTCAAATACCACAAAGTGCCACTTTTGCCAACCTCAGGCTCAAAAGTAGGGGAAAGTTAAAGAAACAGACTGTTATGGAAATACTTCAACCCAAATATACTCAGAAGCACCCAGACATTCACAGAATTACTTGGTGTCAAGTTTCCTCTTTTGAGCTTTCCCTCATCCCTACTTTATAGAGCATTTCAGCATAATAAATCACATTACAAATTAAATCTAATATAAAAAGGTGAGTTTTTGAAAGTGCCAAACCTAGGCATTTGTGCCCTGCTCTAAGTACGGTTGACAATAAAAAACACCAGCTAGACAGCTAATAGACAAGGATCAAGGAAGAAAAGATGCCCAATAAACAAATTTTATTCAGTCTAGTCCAGTATTAGTATGTATACTTGAAGACATTTTATTCAATCTAATCCAATATTACTATAGACTAGACTAAGAGGGTTTCAAAATCATACGCACAAGCTGTAAAAGAAAGTGATGTCGTTCTCCAAACTAAAAGATACCATACAAGGATCAGCTCTAGTGAGGGACATAAAATGGCTGACAGAGCCTCTGGATTGGACACAGGCAATTCGTTTACTATACTATACAACTAGGAGCCTATGGAGAACGAATTATGAGAATGGGAGAAGGCGGGGGGGAAGGGGGGGGATATGACCTGACCTAACAACAAAGATCAAGAAGCAAAACATTAGGAAAAAAGACAGAAATCCAGACTTTTTGTGACAAAATGAGACCTGATCAACCTCAATTAACCATAACCTTCTTCATGAATATTAGATTCTCATGACATTAAGTTTATCCCATTGTCTCTGAAACTAAAAGCATGCCGACTGGCTGCTCACATGGTGACTCTGCATTTCAGTACCTCACAGCAATCCAGAATAGCTGTTTGCTCTCACTGAAAAGATCCGCTTAGCCTGTTTCCTTCTAAAGGACCGAGAAAATTTGCTTATCTGGTGTGGCAGGCTGGCACAAGATGAGCACCGCTTAAACCTTGCTGACCCTCAGGCAACCCCCCTCTGACTTGGCTCCTAACGACGACACTTCCCAGCCTGCAAAGAACCTTCCAGAGCGACAGGCGGGCACGCCCCAGCCAATCGCCAGGCGCCGCGGGCACTTGAGCCAATCAGAACCGGGTATTCCCTCTCTGCTCCTATGACTGGCAGGAGCTGTGGTCGCTGAGGGCGAAAGCCGGCAGACACTCCGTAGGAGGCGGTTGGAGCGCTGCAGGGGTCTGATGGCGAGGAGGAAGGGAGCGGCTCGCGTGGCTGGGAGTACTGCCCTGACCCGCTTCGCCTGCTTCCGTGCCGTATCGCCTTCTTCCACCCCCAACGCCGCAGGGCAGGGACGTTGTGTGACGAACTCTTACCCTGACCCGCCCGGCTGCTCTCTCGGGCTGTCCCGTCTCCCCCGCCACGGGCAGGGAGGTTTGTCACTCGTTAACGTTAAATACGTATCTGTGATTAAAAGTGCTTTCGCATCCGAGCGCAGTTAGTCCTCACACTGTCAGTTTGGTCTCGGCATCGTTTGGCTTGAAGTCTGAGTGATGAGTGCTCCTGTCAGCAGCTCAGGCTGGCGTCTGGTAGCAGCCCTCAACCGATGTGCAGCAGTTATCTACAGGGTATATTTTCAAATAAAATAGGTGGTGCTAGTGTTAGGCTGTGAGCATGCAAATGAAGATGCAAAGCTCAGAGGGTAAACCAGTAGTAAATCATACAGCTGCACCAATGCAGAGATAAGCAAGACGTGCATTGGAAGTCAAGTATTTGAAAGAATGAGAACATGGATCCACATTCACCTGGGGCTGAATTTGCAACTAGTGGGGCTTAACTGTGCTTGTTTTCAGAGCTTTGTCATCATTCTTTGCTTTTTTAAATAGATCAACATGCACAGAAGTTTAAAATCTGGTGGAAATGCCCCCATGTATTTAGCTCATACAGCTAGACAGTTACTAATGTCCAGGTAGCACTGTGCATGCCTTTATGAGGAAGTTCACCATCTTTATTGCCGAGAATTTTGTCATTCTGAGCCCAGTGCCGCAGGTCCTGGAAGGCCAGTTGCTGCCTGGAGCTGGTCGGGTTGGGTTCCCCAAAAGGGGAATTCCAGTGTCCCCGGATTCTGAGTCACTAAAGGCAGCACAGTTTCCTAGAATTTATTCCAGGACAAAAAATCACACAGTGGTGCAGATGTTTGTATTTGATATGCGTCCTCTGTATTGGAAACTAAAGCTCAGTGCTCTTTTCACTGGTTCTTCGCTCACACTCTTGCATTACCGAAAATAAGAGTACATGGCTGTCTGATAATGCACACCTGAAGTTGGTTAATACACTAAGAACTTGGAAGAGTCTGTTTAGCAGAGTGACCTAGTGATAGCTGCATTAACAAGTGAAAAATTCATAGCAGTTTCTGATTGCAAGAGAATTTCTGTAACCAATACTTATGGTCTCAGACTGGCTTGTTATGTTACAGGAATCAATACTTTCTGGGAAAGGCACGAATTGTGTCCAACAGTCTAATTCACTTGTTACGTAACACGATTTATAAATAAGTCACCAAAAGTCAAAGGCAAGTACTCTTCTGAAAACCAAATTATTTAATTGAAAAATCAATGAGAGTTTACTTTTGAGGCTTCTTCTAAAAATCGTATGTCAATTAAAATATGAATAAAGAGGCTGTAGAACAGGACACAAAAGTTAATACTGAGATACATTTTAATTAGCTAAGGGTTGTCACCATTTTAAAGATACAGTTTACTAGAAGGAAGAGACAGGGAGAAAAGGGAACTGTAAAATTTGAGACAGACTAGATAAACTGAGCGATAGCATCATGACCAACCACTACCATTTTTAGAAACTTTTTCCAGTCTCAGGTTTTTTCTCTCTTCTTTTGAATGTGTTTGTCTTACTTTGTCTTGAAAATTAGAAGGTGATTTTAACAGCAGCAGCAGCTCCGGACTTTAATAACCTCTTTCTCTTTTTCCTGAAAAGTGCAAGTTAATTCTAGATTTATTAGCATATTAAAGGACTATTAAGAAGGGATTTCCATTATGAAACATTTATCCAGATAAGAGAAAAGGCAATACGGAGTATTCTTACAATAAAATCCTAACTTAATACTTTACATTCAAATGTTAGGAACTGTCTTCCCCTCTTTCTCTGTTTTCCTAACACATAGTTAAAATGAATTTTAATAGTATTTAGGATGAAGCGATAAAACCATCAATAATTTGTGCTGTAATTAGACTACACTGTGAGCTTAGGGAAGTTATGCTTTAAGAAATTATGACTTCAGATTTTATGGTTCTATCCGTATTTGGTATGGTAGAGGTTAACAACTCCTTACCTGTTGGCTCATATTTCATATGAGAGAAAGAAAAGGCTTTTCTTTCTGTTTGATAGCAGCAAATTTTAAAACTTTCATTCTAATCTTGTAAGGCTGTAAAAATATTTAATCTTAGCTATAACTTTTTCTGTCTCATTTCCACTCCCTGGGAGAGCTTGATCTTATTAAGGGCAATCTTTTGTAATTTGCATGTTGTGGGCCTTCCTGGAGTTTGCCTCTTAATACTCTAATGAAGTTCTATTTCTGAATATTGAGGGTGCTTGCCTACAGGACTTCAGGAGGCTCCACACCTTTTAATGGTATTGCAAGCACCGTACCCACTACCCATATTACAATTTATGATGCTGGTGCATGGTTAGGGCTTTTCTTCATTCTTACGATTTCAGCAGCATATTGATGAGACAGGCAATCTCATCAACAAGGCACAAAAAGATTATTTGTGTCTGAAATTTGTCTACAAATGTGATAAATTACATTTCTTCTTTTCCTATCTGTGTAATTGCAGTTGTATCATCATTGGGCCACTGACGACTTCTTTTTCTTTATTCTTCCTCCTCTCTCTACCACTAAAGATGCATCCTTTTCTTCTTCTACTCATGGAATCCTACCCAGGCCCCGGCAGGAACTGGACGAAGGCATGGATTTGTGCAGCCATTGCAGCTAATGGGGCAATAGCAAGGGTTACTATAAGCCTACAGAAAAAAAAGACTGAAGTGCAAAACTGGTAGGAATGTGAGGAGACAGTGGTGGATCCTGGAGGGATGTACTGACTTAGGGAGCTTTAAATGGGGGAAAGCAGTAGCAGAACAGGATAGGAAAGTCAGATAGGGAACTGAAGATTCACAGCAATGAGAGCATGGAAGGACATAACCTCTGACTAAGCAACCTTTATTAGCATTTGTAGATCTTTAGCAAATCTAATTTTGATCATCTTCTGTTAATGGGTCAAACTGTGAATTGAGGGGTGCTGTGGAGAAATGGGTTTTCTGCAGGTTGGAAGAAAAAGGCTGCGAGAGCACTGTGACAACTCTGGACCTGGGAGATCACCATAGTGTATTTCCCACCAGCCATCTCAGGCACATAAATTTAGGACCATGGTTTGTCAAGACACATGCAAGATCCCTACTTTCCCTTTTTCACCTACAGTGTCATCTCTTTTTGTTCCTAACGTACAGCTATGTGAAATAATTCTAGGATGCTAATATCTGGAAAATATAAACACGCATGCATATACAACAACTCCATTTGGTTAAACAAAGAGAAAACAGAAAATTAGTTCTCTCCATGCAGTCTGAAATAGAAGTTATCCAAAGAATGTACTACCATTAAATATTGCTCTAACAAATTACTTGTTTTTCAGGAATTACCCAAAATTTTCTGCTTCATCATTTCCAAAGCATAGTAACCAATGTCAGGGTCCTCCTACAAAACTTTGGTATGCATTGCTTGCTGAAACTCGTTCCACTCATTTGTAACTATATAGTTTCAAAATAATGTTTTAAGCCAGAGGAAGAATGGGGTGGAGAGGGCATTTTTGCATGTACAGCATAGTTTTTCTTAAAATATTTTATTAAGGATATTGAGATACAACAGAGCAGACGCTTATCTGTCATCTAAAAAAATTAGATTTCAAATTCTTTTTACTTCATATATCTCGCTAAATTCTATGTTTGGATATTTCACTTTGATTATATACCCAGAGGAAAATAAAACTGTAAATTCATGCAACCGCATATGATTTAATTTAACTCTCGATATTAAATCAATATTATACTGGGCATAGTTGATTTTTTTTTTCTTTCTCTTAACTTTAACAGAAAACTTTAGTATTTTCTTTTAAAAAGTGTAGTATCAGTGTACAAGCATGTCTTAAAAGGCCCAAAACCCTTAGCCCTCTGGTTATAAAGTGAAAACTGAGTAAGTTGAGTCCCGTACTGGATTCTTCCGTTACTGAGACAGAAGCTTAATATATTAAGGTCCAATTATTTTATACTGCTGACCCAGACTTGAAGCTGAGCTCTCCAAAAAGGGAAACATACATGTGGGACACTATAGAAGGCAAGTGTAAGAATTTTTTCTTGGATTTCACTTGCCATCAAAGTGGAGTCAATTTACTCCAGCACAGAAAGGGTATAACTTACTTTCCCATTAGTAACAACTCACACGCCAGCACAGGCCTAAAGAAGGTAGGGGCAGGCTGTTGTAGTGGTAAGATGAATGAGTCACTGTTGCAAAATTTTATACCAAGAGCTAAAGGTAAGGGATAGAGACTGAAACTTAGTGGGAAAAAATTGGACCAGCTTCTTTGAGTCAGATGTTTTAAAAAGTAAGCAGATGGTTGCAGAATAAAGTACAAATGTAAATAAGTTATTTTTCTCCAATTAAATGATTGTTTCTGAAAAGTGTATAAAGAGCTAGAAAATACCACTGCTTAGAAACACTGGACGTTTAAAGTTATTTTAAAAATAAAAATGGTTTCTTGAATTACTCCTGCTCTTATTTGCATTTGCATAATGTGTGTATAATCTTCTGAAAGATAATACAGCAGAAGAAAACAAAGCAGAGCTCAGTGACAGTCTGTACATTGAGAAATCATGAGATAATGAAGTGCACCAGAGCATCTTGCTGTTTTGGTATTTCATTAAACATGCATACTGTGAACAAGAATAAAGAATATTTGTTTACTGATATGTCTGGAAAAAGCCCGCATAAGCATTATTCTGGATTAGTTTGCCGCCATTGTACTCAATAATAGATGAGGAAGGAGGTCTCAGTTTTATAAGGCAAACAGGATGGTGCTTATTTAGAATACAAACCCTTAATTCATAACAAATAGTCTCTTCATTTAAAAATGAAGATGAGAAGCAGACTGGGATCTTTATCTAAAATTTTTAAAAAATTAGTTTAATTTAAAAAATAGAATTTTTCAGAATGACCATTCTCTGTTAGTAAGCAATTACAGAATAATAAAAAGTAACTGTACACACACATACACACACAGAGTCTTTGTAGGAGACAATGACTTCATGCTCATGTTTAATTTTTTCCAGAAATACATCAAGCTTCCTTCTGTGTACTCCTTTCCTTGTGAAAAGCACAGATATATTTAGGAGAAAGAAGAAAGCAGCTCATTTGCCATCTAAATGCCTAAAAAGCCAAATGGGGGGGGTCTTACGTTCACATGAATAAATTATGACATTACACAGAACAGTACAGAACTGAATTTTAAGGATTCTGTAGGTAAGGATAAAGCAGCGCTATGCATTAGGGGTATGTATCCAAAACAAGAATCAAGTCTAGAATTACGGTCAAGTGTGAAAATTGCCAGGGACAGGATGCAAGAGGAGATGTCTGTCGTTATTCCAAGCAAGAACAGTGTGAAATAACAAAAAAGAGCAAACTGGACTAAGTGCTTCCTCTTCTTCTCTTTGTTCTTTCAACACGATTCAGTCAGAGAAAACCTGGGTTTCTAGTAGTAAAATGCTAAATGAAATTTCATAACCCAAGGGCAGTGCAGACAAGGGTGGAGGAGATGCAGCTGCTTGAGTTATCTCACAGGAATAGGTTTCAGAGTTTGGGAGGAGGGGAGAAGCTCATAATCTGCCTGCTAAATTCACCTTTGCATACATCTGTGTTTTTAGTGCTACAGATAAGACAATCACATAATGACTTAAGATGATAAGACTTTCTTTGTTGTTTTAATACAGTGATCCTAGAACAGGGAGACAGTATCTCTAAGCATTCAAATGTAACAATTACTAGTTACTATATTAAAAAAATTCTTGTAGCTTCAATCTCACTGATAATTACAGTTAATTTTTTTAACATCTTCCTAAAAGAGGAAGCTTCCTCTTTTCCTCCATCCTTCTGTTGGCTTTGAAATTTTAAACAAGACCAATGCAGTGAGACAAAGATGTATTTTTTTTCACGTCATTGTCCAACTAGTGACTTGGAACTAGTCTGAAGGAACAGCTATGTCTATGCTGGTGGGTTAAGCAGTGCCGGGACTTGGACAGTGTCCCAGCACTGAAACTTGATAATTTCCACCATTTAATCATTAGAATGATCTGGTCCCTAGAATGCTTCCTTCCTGGGACAACTAGTGCGCTTTCAAGCACTTCGGAGGCACAGTTCAGGAGTAACCATGGCCAGGGGACATTCCTAATATACAATTTCTCAGTTATAACCATGTAAGTATTGCTGTGACTTTTCTATTTCTGGGGAATGATATTTTCACAGAAGTTAAGTCTGCGGTGCATTTTTCTCTCACCTACAGGTTAGAGACAGAAAAATATAACAAAGATACTCGATATACGCTTGATAAATAAAACTTGAGTAAGTTTGATGTGTGTTCTGCTTATCTGCCAGTTTAGAAACAGAAGGAAATTTTGGGTTTGAAAATCTAGTATATCATACGGAAGAGAAAAAAATCATATATCTGACAGTAACAGTGAAATAATTGGGGCAATTCAAAAAAATAAGAGAAGATTTAGACAGCTGTTGTAAGGAGGAGATATATTCGGTAAAGACAGAGGAGGAAAGCCTAAAACTTTGTAAAAGTCTGGGTTTTCTTAGATTAGCACACATGAGATTCAGTACACTTGAACTGGATCAAAACTAGCATTATATCAAACAACTCTTGTATATTAATTATCCAGTTTTAAAAGACATTTCTGATTCTTTTTTTCCTGATATGCGTTTATTCATAATTTTTTTTCTGTCTAAACCCACATTACTTTTCTGCATCTGCCACTTGTATCATGGAGAGCAGCTGGGAATGGAGACTCCAGAAATTCCTACTGGACTGGTGGGTTTCTTAGTTCACTTCTTGATTCATATTTCATAATGCTGAAAGCTTTGGTTACTCTTATATCTTGTCCTCAGTCTTTTCTGCCAAAGGAATGGTTTTTATTGCTAAAAGATCATGCTAAAAACCTTGTTTCTTTCACACAGTTCCTTTCCTTCCCCTTGGTCAGCTACAAGTTGATATTCTATAGGACAAACTCAGAAGAATTATTTAGCTCCCTTAATGAAATGCATATAGATACTAATAGAAATAGTGTGGGTTTTTTACTGTACAAAGACTTAATGGAGCAAACCTGACAGTCTGGAAGGTAGGAATTGTAAATTGTTTAGGAATACAGCCAAAAACAACAGAAGTAATATAAAGCTGGGAACTTGGAATCTACAGGTGTACATAATGAAGACTGAGGAGAAAGAGGAACTGAGTTTCTACAGTCATATATACTGTGAGAAGGTGTATTTAGCCTACTGTTCATAATTACTCTTATTAATGAAATTGACATATTTAAAGCATGTAAAAAACAGCATCTCAATTATTGTTCATTCCTTAAGCATGAAACAACTATTAAAACATGACTAAAAAGCATATGTCCACAGCCAGAGAAGACTGGGAATGTTGCCTAGGTAATAAAATCACTTTAGTTTTGGGAAAATGACAATGCCAGACTCTTTGATGTGCCTTTTGTGTCTTTCCCCTGTGTGCGCACATGCAGAATGTACATTATTGTTCTCTATAGCACCGGGACTTTTCCCTGCAGACGCTTTCCAGGCTTGGACTTCTTTAGTGCTCATTTAGTACTCAAGTGGCAACAGAGTAAACCAAGAAGTGTATTGTGTTTTGCTATACTGTACAAAATACACAGTTGTTTCTCCTAACAAAAGAAAAAAAAAGAGTAATATTTGAAACTGTCAATTTCTTACACTATATATGTATTTTAGGACTAAGCTAATTTTAAGTTTAATATTTCTCAGCTGATTTTTAAAAGTACTGCATATATTCTATTAGTGTCTTCAAACATGAAAATCAGAAATCATCTTCTAACATGAATCTTACATGAGAAATTGCTAACAGTTTTGCAGATCCTAAAACTGTTCTACAAAGACTGTAAAGTGCAGATACTTGTTTCAAAGGACATTTCAGACGTAACATAGCAAGAACATGAGACAAGAGAAGTATATCGTATCGGTAGGTATCAGTTATTCATTTTAGGAATGTCTCATACAGTTGTGCTGTAATTAGGGTAGAGTAGTATCTGTACTCATAAACTACAACAAACCACACCAGTTGAAAACTTTTACAATCCTCCATAAACGGTCTTTTTTTTTTCTTCATTATTTCTATATCTCAGCGATTCCATTTGAGTGAAACTGAAATAGCAAGGTTTTGAACACTACTCAGCACCTGATGCATCAAGAAACAGATGTATTAAGAAACAAAATATCTTTGTCCTTAGTACTCAGAATCAAGGAATGGGAAATACCTCCTTACTAGGCTTCTATTTCATATCACTAGCTGAACTACGTCAAGATACATGTGACACTGAGACGTAAGTCAAGCTTGTCACACAGTGAAGCTACCTAAAGCATGTAGTCATTCACCTTTAAAAGAAAATGCACTTTCTTTGATACCTGCCAGTGCAGTGCTAAAATCTAGCTGGTTCCTTCATGGTTCAATTCAGTTCCATTGTATACCTCTGCCAATAGGCAGATTGTCAGTAAGAACTGTCTAAATTTAGTCTCCTTGCTCTGATGTCTTTTAAGGCTTGGGACGATAAGCAGATTTTTTTTAAAGCATGAATGCTGAGTTTCATTTATGTTTGCCACATATGAACTGGTATGACATGCACTGTCATGGACCAGTAAGAGTTACATTATTTCAATCACTTGGCACATTTTGTCTGGCTCTGTTAACCAGACCACTGATTTTCTAGTGGGCACAAAACCAGACAAACATATGGAGAACATTTATAGGTAATCAGTACATTTACACATAATTTGAGTATCTCAGCTGACTAATGAGGGACAGACTTAAAGCCACAGATTTCCAAGCTGTTGTCCACACTGAAATCACAAACTGCTGTTACAGAAGACTTGTCCTTTATGAATCTATTGGCCCAAGTAACTTAAAAGCAACCATGTGTTCATAAGTTTCTTAGGGTCCATAACGTTCAGACTCATTAGCGTTTTAGTTTTGATCAGGACTACGCTTCTGGCATGAATTTCTCAATTGTCCTCACTTAACTGTGCTTTGCCTCACATCACACAGTGGTCTCGGTGCACACAAACCAGATTACTTTTGAAAGAAACTGAACCAGAAGATGTGCTTCAAGAGCACACCTAATGCTCTCCAACCAGTAATGAGTATTTAGTCCACAGGACTATGCTCACTATGCTAGAACTAGTCCAAAATAGCAAGCCCCTACCCCAAAACGTGTATTGTTTGCAGCCAGGCCTCAGCTCCCATTGTTTCACTCTGTTTCTATTAGTCTGTGTTGCTTGCTAATGTAGCAACACCCTCAGTTCAGGTGCGCTATAAAACATGAGTGAAAAAGACAGAATTTTTCCTTTCTTAGATTCCATTTCTGAAGTCTGTACTCTGGTTAACACTTACTGTATTTACATAGGAAGTCCCCTCTTATGTGAGTCAATCCCACAGTGACTACTACAGACTTTCAGTAAAGTACCTATATAACTAAATTTAGAAAGGTCTATTTACAGAATAATTTTTGTTTAAATAAGAAAAGCATAGAAATGTGATTTAAAGACGTCTGTAATGTGTCATTAGTAATTAAAAGTCTGATCCTATTCTGGCACAAGTCAACCTTAAACGGTTTTTACTCTAAGATTGGACCAGAAGAACCTGAGCTTCCTATCCTTGTATACTCATTTACACTCAAGTTTAAGTGGTTGTTAAATAAATTACTGCTGCATTTTTGTATGGGGATATTTTAGTGTCACTTTCTGTCAATATAATTTTCTGCACCTAAGTGATTTGTGCAGGTGTGAACCACCTTTTCATCAATTCTTAATGTATAATATTTCTGCAATGCAATTCTAGGGTTCTATTACTTGTTTTTTCTATACCTTTACTTCATTCCCATATAAATTTATATCACTGTAGTGAAAGGTATGTATTAAACTGTAAGTGGTTGGATCAGATACAGGAATCAAGCTTCCTTATTACAGAATCATAAACCAGTAGCCGCTGGAAGGGACCTCTGGAGATTGTCTAGTTCATCCCCCCTGCTCACAGCCGGGTCAACTATAGCAGGCTGCTCAGGACCTTGTCTTGTTGGGTTTTCAATATCTCCAAGGATGGACACTTCACATCTGGGCAACCTGTTCCAGTGTTCAATCACCTTTACAGTAAAAAAGATTTTCCTTACATTTAAATGGGCTTTCTGGTATTTCAGTTTATGCCCTTTGCCTCTTTGACTGGACACCACTGTGTACTGAGAAGAGTCTTGCTCTGCCTTTTTTACTTGCTGATGTGCTGCATGTGTTAATGTGGGCACTCAGTTGTGCTCATTTCTCAGAAAAGGTGCGATAGTTTCCTCCATAATGCTGTCCTCTTGTCACCTCCTTATTTTTGTGCACAGACTGAGGTGGACCCTCTGCAGCCCTCGTCTGTTGATCAGGAGGTCTCTCTTGTCTACATCACCCACACCCTTTGCTTGACAACTGAGTCCATTGCTTCTTCACTTGGGTTTTGTTGGCCAACCTGTTGTCAAAGATACTTTTGCCCCACTTGACCAAGTGGATGCCATCTCTTCCTAGCCTCAATCCTGAGAGAGGGTCCCTTGGCCCTAAAAGATGAAACCCTGTTATCCACACCAGTTATGTAACCAGTTGTTGACCAACAGGATTTATCCACACCTCCTCAAGCCCTTCCTCTCACTGGCAGGATCGGGGAGAAAACCATCGGGGACCCCATGCCCTTTATCATGCTCCTGGAGACATTCAGTCACCTGTGGTATGTTCCAGGTCTGCACTGGCCATATCACTGGTATCTACATGGAAGAGCAGCAAGCGATGATAGTCCCAGGGCTGGACAAGCCTTGGTAGCCTCACCACAATGTCCTAAACCCAAGCTCTTGGAAAGCAGCATTCCTCCCTAGAAAGCAGGTAGCCTTGGCAGATGGGGGCCTCTATCCTCAGCAGGGAGTCTCCTGCTACTGTCACTTGCTGCTTCTTTGTAATGCTGCTGAGTGGCTCAGGCTCAGCTGGCTTGGACGCTTTGTTGGCAGAACTCCCAGCCCCTCATCTGCTACCAGGGCAGTGAACCTGTTCAGCATATTCATTAAATAAAAAATACGGTAAAATTCATAAGTTCTTTCCAAGTTTTGTTGCTTCTTGGTTTCACCTCAAGGGGAGTTCAGATGAAATTCTCTGATATGTTCTTTTTTTTTTTGTTCCCACTAGAGAAAGTCTAGTAATTCCTTAATACAAAACATAACATTAATTGGTATTTCCCTAATTAGAAGAACAACCATCTGAAAAAATGTGAGAAAACATAGGTGGAATGCAAAGAAGTACTTTACGTCTCCTCTCGTATCTCAGTCAGTCATGTTCCTCTCCAGACACTCCAGGGTTCCATTCAGCATGTGTGAGTGAGTGAAAAACAAACATGAAATTCAGTATTTGACCTAGGGAAATTGCAGTGGTATTTATACTTTAGACTACATTATATGTATTTATTATGAAAATGTTAATTAAAAATGATGGGACTTTAAATCTTACCATCATATCAAGCAGTTTTGCCATTTGACTGGAAGAGAGACTCAGCAGCAGACATTAAATAACTTTTCCAGATTTACTTAAGTTATCATTGGCAGAATAGAGACATCTGAATTGTTCCTATGGGATTTCTTTCTGTATTGGTGAAATCTCATCTTGGCAGAATGTTACTCAGCAGATGATGACAAGAAATTGTAAGAGCGAAGTATCTGGTATTATATATGTAACACTAGTGAGATGAATAAAATTTTATGTTTGCTTTTTGTATTAAAAATTACCACAGTTATTTCAGTGAGGTAGTGCTTATCTCAAAGGATAAGGAGCAGGTTCATGATACACAGATGCTGTAAGTAATAACTGGCAAAATTAAAGGTCAAGTCATGGACTATAGATGAAAGAACACATGTGTAAACCATACAGAAAGAATTCTTAAAATGCAAATGGTTTTAAAGCACAAACATGCAACTTAAAATCTCCTGTGAGTAACAAGAAAAGCAAGCAAAATGGTATTGTGAAATGAACAAGTAAGGTGATTTTTTTATGTTTGAGGACATTGAATGAAGCTGTTTGTTTTACAAACTTCTGGGATCAATTGCAGGCACAAGCTCTTTATCCAACTGCTGACCACATTGGATTAGTCAATCATACTGTTGGTAGAACTTAATCTTGCTGTAAGAGTGAAAATAGATTAAACATCCAACTGCACCACATTGGATTAGTCAATCATACTGTTGGTAGAACTTAATCTTGCTGTAAGAGTGAAAAAAGATTAAACCCATAATAATTTATAACAAAGTCTTTAAAAGCTGACTGCTTGGTGCTAACTCTTAACTTCTAATATCCTGCCATGAAAATAGTATTTTTGCATACAACAGTAAATATTTTACAGTATTATTTGACTGAATAATTGTAGCTTAACAACTTAGCTATTCAGACATGTTACTTTTGACATAAAATATCATTTACAATTGTGAGGAAAATTGCAAGTGTGGAAAGTTAAATGCATTTTTATAATTTTATGCCTCAGAACGTGGTAGGTGCTTCTCAGAAACAAATGAAGAAGCATGCTATCCTCTTGTGCAGAGAGCTTCTAAGGACAAAATGGGAGAAATGGAACCAGGAATCAATTATAAGCTAGTTATATGCACATTCATTAGTGACCAGAACACAGCCACCCTGTTTTGTTTGCTAAAAATGCTTAAACAACAAGATATCCCAGGCCATTTGATCTTAAAGCTAGGGAACAAGCTCTGACATTGTTCAGTTTACTATTTTAGAAGATGTCAATGAGTCTATGTTAAGATGGTGAAGGTTTTGTTTCATGTAATCTATTTTGCCTATAAATGGAAACATACTTCTATACAAATGAACCTGGAAAAGAGTACTAGGCTGAAATATGAGGGATATGATGTCTGTCTGGAACAGAATGTATCTGGGAGGAAACACAATTTATTGAGACACTTGGGGAATTTCTGGCTGGTGTTGAAGCTGTACTGAAACAAACATAAGAAGGCATTTATGCAATATATCAGCTCTTTGCCTTAGTATAAACAGATCCAGGAATTATTTAAAATGTTAGTAGAGAACTCTGAAAAAGCTTTCTTTTTTATCACAGATATACAAGGTGATGCAGATGCCTATGACTAACTAATTTTAAAGTCTCGGTAGCATGCCTCAAAGAAGGAAATGCATATACAATTACTGCTTCAGAAAGCTTCTAGCTAACTCCATGTTCTGACTGGGTGTATGTGCGAGTGTATCCCTGCATAGGGCTGCAAATAGCCCTTACACTGGACCCTAAATGCCAGTCGAAAACAAGTATGAAGGCAGAACTTGAAGTGATGAGGGAGAGTAATAAGGAAATAATAGGAGGCTATCACAATTATTTTGAAAGGAAATTTTGGTCAAGAGTTTTGATTTCAATCGAACCCAAATCTGATGTAATCTCCTATTTTCACAATTCCCCAATAGTCCTACAGAAATCAATTGGTATGATTACTCACTGAATGCATGTAATGTTTTCCTAGTGCTATCAGAGTCAGTTCTTTTGTAAAAGAATAAGCTATCAGAAATTAATCTTGAAAATGACTTTTTCTGGGCAATATCTCAGCATATTACAGGTTTTTATGTTATCCAAATATAACAGAGTATATACAAGCAGAATATATCTTTAGTATAGTTTGGGTTTAAAAGTTCCTTCTGAAAGAGGATGGAGAAGATACAGAAGTAAGAACAACTGGCTCTTATGACAAGTAACTCAGTACTAACGGTATGTATAGGATCTGCTAAACTGTCAGGGGTCTTCTTCAGCTCCCTCTTTTCCATTGTCATAAGAGAAATAGGCTAAGGGACAACTTATAATGGATAAATAAATAAAAAATACTGCAAGACATGGGCTAATTTAAAAATATTTAAAGGGACAACTTCTTTACTTTTTTGGTACTGTATCTGCCAAAATATAAAATTTGCCTGGCAGGACTTGCTTATGGTCCCTATTAGTTAATTTCTGTATTACATATTGATATTTTTGCTTATAGGATACTGCAATGTAGCAGAAATAATATTTCAAGGCTTCCATCTAACTTTTCTGTTATTTGCTCGTTTACTGTCATGTAGCAGAAGTCCATGTGCATTTATTGCCTTTTTCCACTTGTTGCCAGGCTTGCTGTAGAAAATACAATCATCATCACTGAATCTAATACATTAGAAAAATATTATTTAGGGAATCAAAGGAAATGTGTTACAGTGTTAGTCTTGAGAACCCATGGAATCTTTTTTGCTCAGTCTAGCTGAGTGAAATAAATTCCGAGATGTTAAGACAGAAGTAACTTTCTGTATTACTATGCAAGCAGTCATCACTGCTGTTTTCAGAAAAAGCTTTTAGCAGAAATGATCTTCTTGAGGTAAATTTCAGACTCACAGTTTTTCAACAATTGCATGGCTTAACTCTAAGCATCATTTTGAACATTTGAGGGTACGTGCAGTGCATGTATGGAATAAAACAATATTGCTAGACTGGCTGACATTTACTCTGTAGCAACATCAGTGGCAAAATAAACGTATTGGCGCATGTATGTGTGTATATATATCTCACAACATGCATCTCCTAAAACCTCCATGGCAAGCCATTGTCCTGGTTTCGGCAGGGATAGAGTTAATTTCCTTTCTAGTAGCTGGTACAGTGTTTTGGATTTAGGATGAGAACAAAGTTGATAACGCACCGATGTTTTAGTTGTTGCTAGGTAATGCTTACACTAAGTCAAGGACTTTTCAGCTTCCCATGCCCTACCGACTGAG
>NW_008794579.1:573206-598550 GCF_000699145.1 Aptenodytes forsteri
TATTATTATTATTATTATCATATTATTATTATCATTTTATTTCAATTATTAAACTGTTTTTATCTCAACCCACGAGTTTTTCTAACTTGTGCTCTTCCAATTCTCTCCCCCATCCCACCGGGTGGGGGGGGAGTGAGCGAGCAGCTGCGTGGTGCTTAGTTGCCGACTGAAATTAAACCACGACAGCCATTTATGTAAATTGTATACATTTAAAAGCAAATAATATGTAATATATTGTAACCAGGCTGGATGACTTGTGCTATATTTTCATGAAACTTCAAATGACTGGCTATGTCTACACTAGCAATCAGCAGTAGCAACAAATCTCTGAAAATTGTTGGCACTGAGGACCCAAAATACACGCTACCTGCATTCTGAGGGTTTTACTTTAAAATAGTTTTTAACTAAACCCGTGGACTGAAAATCAGTGATTGGAGCCCATTATATGCATGTGTGGAGAGCGTTTTCTGGTTTGGTTTCATCCAAGGGAAATCCTGTTTGCATCATCCAAACCTTCTCCACAATGCCAATTATATGTAGTAGGTGGGTATAGCTGGGAGTTTTGCTTCAGAAGTGTTCCTGTAATACAAACTAAAATGCTAATGTAAACATGCCCTACAAGACACTTTAAGGGATTTGGGCTTTTTTTCTTGTTCATTTTTAGTCTTGAATTACAAGATGAAATCATTTCTTTTAAAGAAAAATTTGTTTAGTAAGACTGTGGCACAGAAGGAAAAAGAAAAAAGAAAGTGGACAGGGCGAACATTTGTCCACAGAGCAATTTGGTGCAAAAAACCTCAGTTGGTCTCAAATTAGCTAAGGCTGAATCCACCACTTATGAATGAAATTCAGAACTGTGAGCAAGAACTTTTCCCAGTGAGGTAAACAAGCTGGATTTGTATTTGTTCTGAAGTAGTGAGCTAAAGCAGAGAACTATTAAACTGTTTGCCCAGTGTTAAAAAAGCCATTTCAGAAGCCTGTTGAGCTAATCTGAGCAGTTGTATTTCCAGAATCTCTCTTGTGATCACACCTTTTCAGGAAGAAACATTATCTCTAGCCTGAGACCTTTGAAATTTTATGTCTAATTAAAGCAATTTCTATGCTTTAAATTTAAAGCAATTTTCTATGCTAAAAGATGAGATACAGTTGTGTGACTTAGACAGTGATTAGTGTGCATGTAGAAAGTATTACTTAGGAGAAATTTTCCAGAATATTTTATTTTGATATGATAGAAAACCCTCTTCTTCATGTCCATCAGTCAACATCTAGGCACCTTGACATGTTTTTATCACAGTATAGACTTTGTAACATTAAAATAATCAGCTGACTACATGTGAGACTAACCTCTCATAAAACCCTTAAGTTATCCCATGTCTTTAGCCCTCCCCCAAAATGTCACAACTTTTACAGCCTGTGTGGCACATGACCAACTTTTGGATCAGTTGAGGAGAACTTACAGAGCCTGAAACTGTGAGAAATAAATTTCCAGCTGGTGGCATAGCTTTTTGTAACAAAAGAGAGCCAGCGCTGAGTGGATAGTCTGAGTGAAGCTATAGGAATATGTAACAATAAGAGAATCTAATCTGCTTGGCTATCAACACTAAACACCACAAGGTCTTTCTAGTTTATATGTATTAATTTAAGTCTGCACAGACAGACAAAGAAAATTCTGGATAACTGGATTCTACAAAGTGTATTTCTTAATAAATAGGTTATTGCATTCTCCACTGTCGAATCAGGTTATATGTATAGGCATTTATTTTATTTTATTTTATTTTATTTTATTTTATTTCTTGAGAAAAAGATCTTATCTAATCTGGTAAAAACATCGGTTTTTCACATGGCCTGGCAATACCCTTTATATAAGTGCTCTGCAGTAAAACAGTATCTTGATCAAGGGGAAAGGCAGAGGCAGTCAACACAACAAAGTTTTTCACAGATTTTGACTGGGTACATGGCATACGGTATATCAGAATTGGGTATGCGAACAGAGAGAAGGTTTTCAGTATGGAGAAAAGGTAATCATTCAATATGATGGTTTAGAAATGTCAGGAAACAGTGATACAGTGAAATCTGCATGTGACAACAGCTTAGTAAGGACTTAAAGTTAGATGAATCAGCAACACAGTAATAGCTATAAGTCAATGTTTATTAATTATTGTTGATAAATAATGCTTCAAATTATTTAAGCTCAACATACAGATTAAGAAAGTGTGTTTTTTCTTGCTATGAAAATCTGTCCTCACTAGTGAGGTTAGAACAGTGTAATGGAATTGAGAAAGGTCTTCTAATGAGATTCCTTAGAACTCGTTTTTTTACTAACAGCTTTTAAACAGTGTAAAAAATACCATTTGTGAAGAAAAAGAATGGTAGCATCCTCCAGTAAGTATAGTTCTTCCAAGTGTGCTTTCCATACACATGCTACTCTAGGTATGTACTCATCCATAAAAAAAGTCTCCTGTCAAGTCTCATGTACAGCAGTATCTGATAGTGGCCATTCTTGTATGCTTTTACAACCACTTAGTCCAGGTGAAAGGGTGTCAGAAGCTTGGCTTTTCACTCACAGTTTTTCCGTCAGAATCCCTGGAACAGAATTTTAAAATCTAAAGGAGGACAGATCACAGAACTTGCAAGTAACTAAAAAAAATGGAGTAACTATTCTTTCTCTGGGCTATTTTCCATGCCAAGTGCCAAGTAGTTTTCGCAAGCCTGAAGGTAGTTCTAAATAGAGGTTAGCATATAGAGAGACACCTACTAAAATTAGCAAATGACCTGCTAGTCTGTGGATGACAAACATAAGTTATCAGTTCTACATATTTCATGTGAAATATTTCACATTTTATTATACAAACAGGAAGAAGAGGCTGTTCTTTATTCCTTCAGAACTTACTTTGTTACGGAAGAGTCACCATAGACTAATCTATAATTGATGGAGTAGAAGTAGCATTCAAACTTTCTCTAGAAATGCCAACAGTTTGAGTCAGGTACAAAACTATTTTATATTCTCTAAACAAAAGAGAAAACCCCTCCCACTACATGGAAAAAATGGGTTTGTTTCACCCATGTAGAATTTCTTTTCAGAGTGAAAATACCGTAAGGCTTGCAAGACTGTGTGAAGTGAAATGAATGTAGCATAAAAGGATCTTTGACTGCAGCTTCAGGGGGAATTTGTCTTTATGGCAGAACTGTCCAATGTAGCAACACATAGGCTTGGGTGTTCTCAGGATCTGAGAAATAATACTGGTTCTTGTTTCCTATGGAAACCTTCTGAAGTCAGTGGGAGCATTCCTAGAAACAGGCATTTGCAAATATGACCGTCCAGCCCTGTGCTTATAGATATACTTTCCCTCAAATATACACTCCAAAGTAAATACTTTTATACAACTTAGAGGACATTTATGAAGAACGTTTTGTTTCTACTTTTATTCTCTTCTACTATTGAAACACTAGCATCTGTCTCTTTTAATTGGCTCTGCAAACAGAGCTACATTTGCCTTGCCTATCTAAGCCAGTCCTTTGGAACTGGAAAAATATCTTGCTATACAGTCATTTTGATATTTTCTCTCTTACTACCACCTCAGTTCTTTGCTTTAGAATATAAAATTTTCAGTATAAATGTTTTTATCTTGAACCAATCTTGTACTGAAAATGGACAACACTACGTATAAAGCCTGGATATGATTTCTGAAAAAGTCAACCAAAGACAACGATCAAAAGATCATCAGACAAGTAGCCTAAGGGCACCAAGGTATTGATAAGTCTAATAGGGTTCTTCAGCTTCAGAAAGAGAATAGTCATCTGCTTCCAGGGTGCCCAAATAGCAAACTCCCTGCTGACCACAGTACAGTAATTGGCACAGCTGGTAGTATAGGATCAACAAATTATATTGCCAGGGAAGGATTATCAGGAGACTTGATTTTGTTTGATGTTTGATTATCAGTTTATTATAACAGCACACAGCAGTGCCTCTAAAGTTAAGCGTCAGATGCTTTTCCCTTTATGAAGCTCTTGAAGAAGAGTTGATAATGTATGCAAATTTGCTTACAGTGGAAACTTGGTATTCTTGGGTAAGATCTCTTCTTTCATAAAAAGAGAAAACAGATGGAGTCCATTTTCATAAATAGGAATATTTTGTGGGAAACAGATAAGGAGATAAGCAAACCTGGGGTCACAGGTATTTTGGATCCTAGATTTTTTCTCCTTTAACACTGTACTTATGAAGAAGATAATCTATGGATAATATTCTGGACTACTTTTCCCCCCCCCCCCCCTTCTTTTTTTTGCATAAACGTAAAAGATTTGCTTGGCAAGGGGTAATATACATCAAGTGTCTGCCACTACACAAAAAGCTGACCCTGGAATTAGAATGTACTTGGCTGGTGGAGCTCTGAAGTCAACAATTTTTCTGTCAGCTACAGTGGGAGCAGAGCAAGGCCAAGGCTGAGTGCTTTTCAGAAACTACTGCAAATATATGTAGCATCTGCTCACATTTAATAGTTAAAAACATCTACTATATGGATGACAGAAAATGGTTTCCTTACCAAAACCCATCCATGTAATGATTTGGATCCACTACATTTTTTTTATATAAAAAAGTATGCTAAAAGTCAAATGCAGGAGTTGCAAAATCATATACACTCAAAACTTAGGAAATGCCAGAACTGTTTTTTCTGATTCATTGTCTTTACCTACATGGATTAAATAATTTTCCATCACTTCATTCAGTGCATGAGATAGCATGAGGGAACTGGTCTGCTCTAGAGGTGCAGTAAAGGGAAATATGTTTGTTTCTGTTCACTTGTACTTAGAATAAAGAAGGAAACCAGAAAAGAAGAGTTAGTTTTATGGTTTCAGTTGAATGTTGCCCTATATGATTCATTGTCTTTACCTACATGGATTAAATAATTTTCCATCACTTCATTCAGTGCATGAGATAGCATGAGGGAACTGGTCTGCTCTAGAGGTGCAGTAAAGGGAAATATGTTTGTTTCTGTTCACTTGTACTTAGAATAAAGAAGGAAACCAGAAAAGAAGAGTTAGTTTTATGGTTTCAGTTGAATGTTGCCCTAAGGAAATTAAAATAAATCATACTTTAGCTGAAGTTGGTTTAGCCTAGCAAGTATCTTTTTATAGGTAGAAATGAATTCCTCCTTTTTTTTCTTTCTGAATTTTCAGCTTAAGGTGTGATTTTCAGAACTGCTGAACACTCAACACCTGCAACGGAAGCCAATAGGATCTGTGTTTTAAATTAAAAAGTAGATATTTGCAAGATACTTAGCTTCTTTGATGACAAATGTCACAAAAATACATCATGAGAAAATGAGCAATGCTGTTCTCAGAACAGGGTGTAGGTGAGGCTTAAAAATTCCTACTCAGAATCATCTGGCTTGACCTTAGAGACAATGACTTGCAATAAAAATTGGGGTGTGAAATTACAGTCTGAGAGCTCCTTTTCAGTAATTGTCCTGATGCTCAGGCTTATCCCACAGTAAATGGATTAGTTCTTCATCCTTTTACTGAAAAATAAATTTAATCTTAATTCTTGTGTGCTGTCTGGTAAAGACATGTATGTGGGCAGTTTTCAAAGACTGATTGATGACCTATAAATTTCACCATTTAACTTATTTCAAAGTAATTTCCTTGTGGACCCATACCCTTCCCTGACCTTCTGCTCTATAAATCTACTAGATACGGACAATTTACTGTATCCACTTCTCTGCAGCTAAATCCTCTTCTGTAGGATTCTCGTCCTTATGAGTCAATGAAGTCTCTGTAGTCACAAGTCTCTAATACCACTGCCAGTGTTTTAATGCTTTTGAAGGTACAAACACTTCATATCCCACCTCAAACAAAATGTTAGTCTGTATATCATGTAAAAATCTAATTTAGGGTTAAGCTTTCCACAAACAGGCAGCAGTTCTCCAGCCTGTTCCTTATGTTGTGAAGTTCTTCGCTCCTTTCCCTGCTGTCACTGATTTTCTCTGTCCAGCCTCCTTGCTGCTGGCAGAACTTGCAGCACACCATCTGGGACCACCTTCCTGTATCTTTATCACGTTGATTTGCCATCTGTTCACAAGTCTCATTGGAAAGCCCGTCTTTAACTTCCTCTTAATCTCCCTTTCCTCCACTTTGTAACAGTTTTATTAATTTCTGTAAAGTATTTAAAATTCCGTTTATGAAAAAGACAATAGAAGGCTTTCACTCCTATGGTATTTACTGACATTGTTGGTTAAAGCTAAGAATTTTCATATATGTCTGCAATTTCTCTCAAAAAATCAAAGCATTTAAAAACAATGTAATAAATAAAACAAATGGAAAGTTGATGTTTGTTTGCTGACTTCAACTTTCAATTAGATGACTAAGGCATAAGACATCATAATCACTTTATCCAAGCAATGTATAATTCCATGGATCAATGTTAAGGACATTATCCTAAGTCAGTAAGTCAATAGTTAATTTTGTGCATTCCAATGTCTTTGACTCAACTGGACTTATTAGAGCACAAAGGAGCACGCCTCATAATGACTAAGTTTTCAGTCTGTGTACTGCTATATCCACTAGCTCTATAGTACAAGGCAGAGGAGGGAGTTATTTCACTAGATCTTCAAAAAACTTTTATTGAAGGACCATGAAGACACTGTTCATTTTTTTAACTAAATATAGGTGGAACATGAAATATATCAGGGATGGCAAATCAAATCTTCAGGGCAGCACAGTGAGTTGTATTAGCAGTAGTATTTTGCAGAAGTACTGCTGCAGTTGCTAGTTTCTTAAGTGAACTCCAGCTGCTGTATAGCTCTTTTCTGGGATGCGTAATTGGTAATCTGAAACTGATTTGTCAAACAGCACATTCACAATTTCAGCACATGGAGTCTCTCAGTGAAGTCAATGCACAAGTTTAAGTCACGTACAACTCAACTTGAATTGATGTGACCTGGGAACTGTTAAGAGCTTATTGCTTGTTATGTACTGTATGCCATTCATGGTATGTGGTCTGACCTTTAGTTAAACCAAGGTACTCTTTCAGACCAATTTCAGTGACAGAGCTTGTTTGCTTTATTGAGACCTTAGAGAATTTCCACCCCCACAGAAATCTGGAAATTTTTCATTGATGCAGGCCTATCTAGTCTTTATTCTCATTTCAAGTGTCAGACCACCTGCTATCATCAGCTAGGAGGAAGAGCCTCCTGAAGCTCAGTTACTTCATCATACCTCGAGCGTCTCTGGATGTTCTAAAATAAATTACAAGTTTTGGAGATGATTTTTTTTCTTCTCTCTATTTAGCAGAAAGTACAGGAGATTCTTTTTTAAATGGAAATTTAAGGGTGGATGACAAATTTAGGAAACTATCTTAGGTTAGTCCGAAGACCTGACTAATTTCTTTTTGGGTAACATAAACAGTTAACAGTTAACTACTACTATGCACCTTAGTCCTCAATGCCAGAGTTCCTTCCAATTAATCCTTCTTTCACAATTTATGTAATGAGCTAACCTACTTGTGGGGGTTATGCTCCTGAAATATGATCCATGGAATAGACCTCCTGTCAACTCTGAATATTTTTTCTGTAAAAAAAAAAAAAATTAATAGCACCGTCTCTCCATCCTTCACATAAACCTTCCCTACAACCCAAAATGTAAGTTCCTAAAACACCTGAATTACTGAATTTCACCTTGTTATGAGTCCTTTTTTTCTGCCACTTTAAAAACAGAAACCGAACAAGTAATCATTGCTTCTTTAGATTCAAATTGACAGTATCTTCTGTTATTGGGTATTGGGGAGCTCATTTCAATAACATTACATTTTATTGAAAGCGAAATAATTGTGTTTTAAATCAAGTAGTGATAGGATATGGGATTGTAACAAAAGCACTATTATACAACTATAACTTTACCTATAGTTTATATTTTTTCATTTACTATGTCTTTACTACACAGAAATAATAGCTTCCAGAAACAAAACTCTGAAGAAAATTCTATTACAATTTGCTGTATGGATATCCATATGTACTGAAGTCACAGGATTTGCATTATATTTTGACATACAGAACAGTACAAGTAAAAACTGAAAATAATGTTTTATGTTATATAGACTATATGCTCCATCTGATCTTATAAAAATGATTAGGAACAACATCTCAACTTTATACAATACTTTGAATTAATTATTTTAACTTTTTTTAGAAGAATTTGCAAATTACTCTGGGTAAACCCTACCTTATCATAAGCACATCCAGAGGCAAATATTCCAATTTTTTTTTGTCACTTATTGTTTACTAGCTTTTTTTGTAAAATATTTTACTGTTTATTGTCCTGGTTTCGGCAGGGATAGAGTTAATTTCTTTTCTAGTAGCTGGTACAGTGTTTTGGATTTAGGATGAGAACAAAGTTGATAACGCACCGATGTTTTAGTTGTTGCTAGGTAATGCTTACACTAGCCAAGGACTTTTCAGCTTCCCATGTTCTACCGACTGAGAAGGCTGGAGGTGCACAAGAAGCTGGGAGGGGGCACAGCCAAACTGGCCAAAGGGACATTCCATACCATGTGACGTCATGCTCAGTACATAAACTGGGGAAAGCTGGCCGGGGGGGCCGCTGCTGGGGGACTGGCTGGGCATCGGTCGGCGGGTGGTGAGCAATTGTACTGTGCATCACTTGCTTTGCGTATTATTATTATTATTATCATATTATTATTATGAGCTAACCTACTTGTGGGGGTTATGCTCCTGAAATATGATCCATGGAATAGACCTCCTGTCAACTCTGAATATTTTTTCTGTAAAAAAAAAAAAAATTAATAGCACCGTCTCTCCATCCTTCACATAAACCTTCCCTACAACCCAAAATGTAAGTTCCTAAAACACCTGAATTACTGAATTTCACCTTGTTATGAGTCCTTTTTTTCTGCCACTTTAAAAACAGAAACCGAACAAGTAATCATTGCTTCTTTAGATTCAAATTGACAGTATCTTCTGTTATTGGGTATTGGGGAGCTCATTTCAATAACATTACATTTTATTGAAAGCGAAATAATTGTGTTTTAAATCAAGTAGTGATAGGATATGGGATTGTAACAAAAGCACTATTATACAACTATAACTTTACCTATAGTTTATATTTTTTCATTTACTATGTCTTTACTACACAGAAATAATAGCTTCCAGAAACAAAACTCTGAAGAAAATTCTATTACAATTTGCTGTATGGATATCCATATGTACTGAAGTCACAGGATTTGCATTATATTTTGACATACAGAACAGTACAAGTAAAAACTGAAAATAATGTTTTATGTTATATAGACTATATGCTCCATCTGATCTTATAAAAATGATTAGGAACAACATCTCAACTTTATACAATACTTTGAATTAATTATTTTAACTTTTTTTAGAAGAATTTGCAAATTACTCTGGGTAAACCCTACCTTATCATAAGCACATCCAGAGGCAAATATTCCAATTTTTTTTTTTGTCAGCTTGTTTACTAGCTTTTTTTGTAAAATATTTTACTGTTTATATCTTTCAGTTTTATTCCATTACTTATACAGTGAATGCAGAAAACTTCACCCATTTTCTTTTCCTCAATTACTGAAGACTGCACCTCTTTCTTTTGCAGTGACAACACTACAGCCTTTCAACCATTCTCATACTTCTCTCATTCTATTTTTGATCCATCAGTTTGACTGAACAATTGAGTTATTCCTACATGCATGTAAATCCGAGGTCTCACATTGGTTTATATAGGACTGGCCAAATGTTTCTTACTACAGTGAAAAAAAAATCACTTACTTAGACAGACCTTAATCAGGAATGTTTCATAATTAACAACAACAACAACAACAAAGATAATTGATTTACGAATGGCAACTAGCGGCAGACCAACCTTCCCAGCATCAATCTCCTTTTTTGGCTACAAAACAAGACAACAATTCTGTTTGAGCTAACCGATGATTGAGAATATATGGGATAGGCATCTGTGCTAATAGTACTAGAAGTATTACCAGCTTTTAATTTTTGCTGGCCTAGGCGAGCTAATGAAGGAAGTGTCTACTCTAATTGGTTCCTTTTACTCATGTCTCAGATTAGTTGCAATAGGTAAAATTACTTCTTCTTTCATGACACTTCTATAGAAAAGTACTTTATAATTTGTCACATATTGTTTAAGATAGATGGAAGTTGATATGTTGGTAAGATGACTTTTCTATTTTTTAAAAATCATCTGTTAATTCTGTATGTCTGGTTGTCAGTACTTAACACTCCATTTCCTTAACATTGCATGTGACTAATACAATGCCCAGCCATCTCATTATATGAACAAATTTGGGAACAATAAATGTCCCAAATTTTATCTGAACAACTCAGACACAGGGTTTTTTTCGAGTCCTAAGTTATAACCATTTGCCCTTACATTTTGGCATACAGTCTCGGAGCACTCCATTGTTAGAATCTTGAGAATACAATTGCTGTGTTCCCGCTTCTCTCTATAGTTAGTTAAGCAAAACACTTTGTGTTTTTATCCTTCTTGCTGCTGCTCACTATGTGTCTTACATAGCATTGGGAATACTTTTTGGATGGGAATTTTATGGTATTGAGAATCTTTATCGTAGAAAAACCTTAAAATTCTGAATATGCCACCTAGAAAGAAACACTAATCCCTTATGAAGGAGTGGTATATGTTAGAGTCATTTAGAAGTTTTAGTTGTATCAGAATGAAGGGGACCAGGTCCCTGGTGGGACTGGCCAATATAAACACCTTACATAAATATTCTACAGGCAGATTTTACAAACCAGACCTTTTAAAACATCATGAACTGCATCACAAACCCAGCTTTTGTGATTTCCCTCTGTCAAGTTTAACCAACCTTCTTTTGTAGACTTCTGTTCCGTAGTAGGTCTGGCTGTTACGGAGTTAATTTTCTTCATAGCAGCCCATATGGTGCTACGTTTTGGATTTGTGACCAAAACAGTGTTGATAAGACACCAACATTTTAGCCATTGCTGAACAGTGCTTACACAGCATCAAGGCCTTTTCTTTTTCCCACTGTGCCCCCTCAGTGAGTAGGCTGGGGGTGCACAAGAAGCTAGGAGGGGACACAGCCGGGACAGCTGACCTAAACTGACCAGAGATATTCCATGCCATGTAATGTTATGCTCAGTAATAAGAACGGAGGGGAGGTGCGTTTTGGGAAGGTGGCCATTGCTTGAAAACTGGCTGGGCATCGGTGTACACATGGAAGGTGGTGAGTGATTGCCTTTGCATGACTTGATTTGTTTTCTTCTTTCTTTCTTCTTCCCCTTTCCTTTGCTTACTAAACTACCTCAACCCACAAGTTTTCTCGCTTTTGCTCTTCCTATTCTCTCCTCCATCCCATGGAGAGGATAGTGTGAGTGAGTGGCTGTGTGGTGCTTAGCTGACAGCTGGGCTCAACCGATCACATGAGTGTCATTTTTTGTGCCTATTTTTGCTGATGCATTGTTAAGATAACATGGTTATCTAGTTTTAAGGCTCTATATCATACCACATTACCAACACCAAAGAGGAGGAATACATATTGCAAGTGTCATTCTGGCAATGCTAATTGTCTCACTTTGACGTAAAAAAATGCATCAGAGGTATTTGAGCTGTTGGACTGCAGAATGGAACTTTTATTAGCATAGGGATAACCAATTAATTATTCCTGAGCCACCACAGGGTCTAATATGAATGACAGTGGCTTGTGCTGGTATATAGCAGCTCTTGGGTGACTGGAATTCTCAGGTGCAGTAGAAAATAGGAGCCTCCTTAAGCTGACGTAGTTGTATCATTCAGCTGTGTACTTCACCTATCCCGATCTCATCCCATGGTCCAGTTGCTTAATGCCACCTACTGCCTGGAGAGCCAAGGTAAAGGCTGTGAAGTAGATGTTTCAAATAGAGCGTATATTGGAATTTCTTCTCACATTAAGAGCTTTGGTCCTTGACTTGTATAGTAAGGCTACTGCAATATATCTTTGGAAGAAAATTGTATTTGATGGAGAAATTATGAAACTCCTGACATCTCCATCTCTTTTTAGGTCTTCCTTGATTATGCCTCAGTTGCTCCCAATCCCCCAGTTTATTACCTTTTAGAGGAGGAGGAGGAGACCCTTTTAATGTTAAAAATTCATTCTCTAGAGGATTGTTATCTCAATATCTGTTCTTTTACAGCTGCTCTGGCTAAAGGAGGAGAGGGGATGGATGTTCTTCCATTTTTATGTATATATGTTAATTCATTAATCCTCTTTGCATCCATCAGTGAGAAATCTTGGTGTATAAAAGGGCATCATTTGATGTGGAGCAAATTCAGTACTCTTTGATACCGAACACAGTAAGAAGGCCATTGTATGTGGAATAATATAGTCACATACAAACTGAATAATGCAATCACTTAGTGAGTGAGTCTTTTTTGTCCCTTTCTGGATTCAACTTAAAAGATGATCCACATGAAAGTTATTTCAGAAACTTATGTCAGAAATTTTAGTTTAAGTAAACATACTACAGGGAATAGAGGAGAAAGTATAAATATTGAATAGCAATGCATTATTATTGCTATAGCAAAATAAAACTACCAGCAATTCCCTATTTCTTGTCTTAAAATTATGCTGATACTAATTTTTCAATTTAGCAGAGCCCATTCTGTATTCATTTTCCTCTTTTTGAGCACAATATTATGTTACTACATAACGCAAAAATGCCAAAGAACAGTCTTCTAATGAAAAAAACTGAAGATTTTTTATCTGTGCATTAACTAACATCAAAATGAACACTTTAGTATGAATGCTTACTGTAATGTTGACAACATAGGTGAACTATGTTGAGAAAGCCATTGAGGTCTGAAAAAGACCAAAGCCAAGGTCTAAAATGACACCTTGCCATTAAGTTTCTACAGTATTTATTTTCTGTAGTTAGTAACTGAATCCACATAGGTTAGATTTTTTCAATGTCAGCTTTCTCTGAAACAGTGAGTCTGCACGGATCTCACTGATTTGCTGTGTCACAGTCCATTTAAAGCAAAATAGCATAGGTCTGTGACAAAGAAGATGAGAAATGTGTAGGTACTGCAGGATGAAAATAAACACAAATGAATCAAGAAAACAAAAGCATGAAAGGCATATGAAGAAAAATCTAAAACAGTGTTAAAAATTGCAGTGAGCTACCATTCTTTGTCAGGTTTAATTTTTCCCAAATTAAAGTGTCTCCCTGGATGAAATTACAACTTATTCAGTAAAGCTTAGCAGACATTCTTGGTAGAACAATATGTTTATTTTATAAAGAACCCATAATTTTGTCAATTTCTGATATCTTATTTTTTGGGGAAGGATGTTGTTTAAACTTCTGCATATACAGCTCCATTTTATCAGTCTCAGATAAAGCATTAACTACAGTTAGGAATAATACCTGGAATGTCTACATATACAACACAAATGTCATGGAGGATAGGACAGTACATGCCTTGTGAGCATGAAATTTATTTCTGGAATGCTCTCTAACCTGATTTTAAGATGGCAGTATGTGTCCAGTATGACAGCTTGAAATATTAATTGCAGTCTACTGGTAAAAAAATACTCATTTGTAATAGCATCCAGAGACAAGAACTAAAGTGTCACAAGCTCTGTGGTCTCCATATCAAGCATTTAATTTTGTCCAAGGACTTTACTAGTTCTCAAAGCATATTTACAAGATAATTTATACAATACATAAAGTGTTCTAACTGTGAAAAGAAGAAACAATTCCAGAAGTCAGAGTAGAGGATTTGAGAAAATTCTCTTGAAGCATGTAACTTCTGTTCAGTTTTAGGAAATAGTGATAGCTATTTGTCAGAAAGAAGTGCAATTTCTTTATGTATGTACAAAAAACAAAACAAAACAAAAGGCAAAACAACAAAAAACCAACCAACCAAAACCCCAGAAACCCACACACCCCTCACACACTTTGGGGCTTCTGGGATGGGATTCAGCTGGAAATGCAGACACCTAAACATGGGTGTCTGCTTCAGCACTAATGCAGCCTAGCTGTACAGTCAGTGGTACCTACAGGGCTGTTCAGTTCACCCAGAGTGGATATCTACAAGATGGGCATCTTAATCACTCTCTGGGTTGTGCTGACTGCATCAGCAAGGATTCTAGCACCTTTGGTGGGTGCTTAGATGCTTAGCTCATACCATATACAGACACCTACATTTAGGCATCTTAATCTGAACTCTACACCTTGCTATAACATTTTATTAGTTTAATATTCTCACAAACATGCTGGGAGAAACTAGAAGAAGGAAAAAAAACCCTAACCTTTCTTCCATTTTTTTTAACCACACCCAATTTCTCTGACAGTCTGAATATTTCTTAAGGACAATATTCATACTGTATAGTCTTAGTGTCCCTATTGAGTACATTGAGAACAAATTGGTTCCTGACAGATTCCTGGAGGGAGTGACAGAGAACATGGGCCACTTCCGGTGCCAAAGTTTACACAATGTGAATGTCTTTCTTATCCTTTCCTCCCATGAAGGAATCAGTTGATAGAATGCTTTTATTTCTGAGAAGAAAGAAGTTATTCTTAACACTTTTCATGTTTCAGGAACTAATATAGCTGAAGAAGTTTGAAAATAAATGCTGAAGTACTTAAAGTAAAGCCATTTTGGGGGGGTAAGATACCTTTTAAGCCCCTTTGAAGCCAATGTCATTGGTGTAAATGAGTATTCCTGTCACTTATAACGAGGACATAAACATACCGAGTTGAAAATATTCCGCTCCTTTTGAATTCCCCAAATAACCATATTGACTCAATAACTGCTTTTAAATTATAAAACCATTCCTCTTTCCCACTGCCTACATCATTACAAATAGACAAAAAAACAGTGACTGAAAGCACAATTATAAAACTCTTGAGAGGTCTATGGATCAAGTGGAGGTTTAGAACTCGCAATAGTATTGCTTTAGATTTCAGGAAGAAAACTTAGCAATCATTTTAATTAAAAAATATTCTCTACTAGCCAGATGTAGATCAACACATGTAGAATTGTGTTCACAAGCATTGATTATGCAGTCATCGATGTCCTGGTCACATTTCAGTCCTGCATATCCTGGGTTGCACAAACAATAGAAGCCATCGACAACTGTAACAGAGATAGTATTTTAGTACTAGGAGTGTTTTAGAATAACAACTGAATGTAGTAAAATTAAGTAAGTTACAGTTATGACTACTATCTGGAAAAGATTTGGACTGACTTTACCTAAAAGGTGTGGACATGTTAAAAAATTGAAATGAGATAGGGCAGTTAAACATTGTTTGTTTTTTTGGGGTTTTTTTGGTAAAGAATACCTCATATTATACCACTATATTAAAGGAAAACTTGCTTGAGTTGAATTTGGCAGCTCAACCTATGATGTATTTTCATGCTTCATTTTAATCTTAACAAGCTAATGATAAGAATCCTCTCCCTTTTTCATCATTAATGATCCAAACAGAGAGGAATCTTTAGAGTGCTATGTCCATTTAAGGAGCTTGTGACAGCAATAATTGCACTTCTTGCAGGCCTGTATTCATTCTAACCTCAAAGATGTCCCTGGATTCTTCATTATCGCTGAGATTTACCATGGAATCTGTTCTGCCATTGTGTCTGTACACGTAGCTGCTATTGTATTCATTAAATGCTTTAAATCCTTCAGAGCAGGAGCATTATTCATCTGCTAAGGGCTTCCTAGCTTCCTCAGGATTCCAGCTTTCTGCAGCCAGTGCACACAGTGCAGAGGAACAAAGATGTCCACATGATACAACTCAAGTCCAGAGGCACCACAAAGACAAGCTATCCCCAAAAGATCTGGCACTTTGTGAGCAAGAAGAACTTTACTGCAGGTCACCTAAATTCCAATTCAAAAATATTTCTGAACCAATGTAGAGTACATAGATGTTAGGAAATAGACTTTACTAGATAAAATATGAAGCCACTCACCTTATTCCCATATATGGAAAGATAGAATTCTTAAAGCTTATTGAAACTGATTTTTTTTTTTTTTTTTTTTTTTTTTTAAACTAGAAGAGTTTTAGGCCATGATATATTTAGTAATCTGGGGTCATTTCTTTAAGATCTCATCTGAAACCAGTAAGTTGATTAGATCTTCTGCAAATTTGTATAAAAATTTTGAATTTCAGGGAAATTCTCAAGTCATCGTTCTCATTTTAAAAGGCATGTGGGGAAACAGGAGGGAGATGTAGCAGAAGACAAACACAGTTGCTCAGTGCTTAAAGTGTGGGACCTATGAGGAAAAGTTGAGTCAGCCAGGCTTGCTTTGTATTAGTCCCTTCAGGGAAGGGTTAATGGTTTAGAGGGCTATATAACAATAACTTCAAGGACAGTTGTACAAATGACAGAACTGAACTCCTCTTAGTAGTGTTAGATGATATAATAAGGGGTAATGGCCAAAAGTTACAACTTAGGAGATTCAGATAGGATTGGGGGGCAAGAAAACACTACAAGAATAGTGCATCAGTGGAATAGGCTGTCCCAAAGAGTTTGTGAAATTTCTGTCCATCCTTAGAGGCTTTCAAAACTCAGCTAGAAAAAGCCCTGACTGACCTGTTCTAGCACTGTTGATAGTCCAGTTTCATGCAGGTTTGACTATGTGACCTCCAGATGTCATTCTTCTTTCCAGACAGCATTATAAGATTCTCTGAAAATTACCACTTTTACTTTTTTTTACCAAGCATAGAAAGTGTCTGATGGGTGGTAGTAGACCCATAAAACTTTCCAGTAAGTACTCCATACATAATGGGTGCTACTAAACTTAGCCTCTCCACTGCCACTCCAGACAGAATATAGTAGAGTAATTCATCATCAAGTTGCTTCTAAAACCTTTAAGTATATCTATCAGTGAAAGTGTAAGTTACATAGTTACGTGATAGAAGGCGCTTAATAGTAAACAGACACTCCATTTTGCATCAGTTTGATATTTAATGCAGCTTTTGGAGTCGTTAGAAATACGACATGCCTAACTGCTCCATGAGCTCCTTTTCAGCACCTGAATATTCTCTTATCGAATGCACAATGTAAGATGTGTTTGGCTAATTTAGGTATCAAAGGAGACAGCACAAATCTCATTAAAATTTCTCATTAGCTGCAATTCTGACCCCCTGAACGCACAAACCCCAGTGCCAAGCGTTGAGGCATTTTGGCAAAAATAATCCTCCTGGTATTGGCTGTGAAGCTTCAGACAAACTAAATTTCAGTAAATTATCCACTGTTCTCCCCAGAGCAGCTCAGTAGCTACAGACACTTCAACAGAAAGACTACTCTATGTTAAAGTGAGTAACCAGACTGAACTCACTGTCATAGCAGTATCCGTGGAGGCAAGGGTTAGAACTGCACTCATTGACATTGATCTCACAACGTGGACCTGCAAAGCCCTTCACACACTGGCAGTAGAATCCAAGGGGAAAAACATCCAAATTCATTTCTTCTATGCACACAGCTCCATTCTCACAGGGATTGCTGGCCTCACAAGGCCTAAACTCACAGTTCAAACCTGAAAAGGAAAATGGCAAAGCTGTCAGTGTTTAACTAATGAACATATCCCTGCAGCTGCTGCCTATTATGAGCTGTATTTTCTTTATATCCCTGGTTAAAATTGACTCAGAGGGTCTCAGAGGTACATATATGTATATTACCATGCAGAAACATTTATTTGCTTTGTAGAATTACAAACAAAAAAAGACAATTTTATCTGTTTTGTTTATATGACATTGCATTTTAAAATCACAATAGCTATCTCAATATATTTTGTAGTATTTCTGTTTACCCTTGTCCTCTAAAACAGCTCAAAAAGTGTATTTAAAAATAATTAATGATTTTTTTTAAGCTTCCTATTATTTCTTCCTGATATCCTGTTGTCACAGCTACTGTATGAGCTGTTTATACATTAACCCATAATCCTCAACATGAACGAAATGTAAGTAACCTTGTATAATTGTTCTGCTTGCAATTCATGACTACACACAAATTATTTTACTGAAATTATGTATGTATCTAATAATGAATGACTGCCTCCATCGTTTATAAAAATTCCATACAATAGAAAATTGTACAGTCCCTTTCAACTTTCTTAACAAACACTCTAGTGTATAACAGATTATGTATGTTTATCTGGGCTAATCAAGAAACTGTGTGATGGTGATCTTGGGTCACAGATACTCTCATCTAAATCTTTAATTTGCAATAAATAGATTAAAAAAGATTAAAAGGCCCTTTAAAGTGAGTCTTAGTTTAAAGTAAGTCTTAGTTTGTTAGAACATAGGCAAGACTGATTCATGTATTCCAATAGCAAAACACAAAATGATGAGGACAGAGAGAACAGAGATCAAATGAGTTTGGGTTTGTAAAGCTGCCTCCCTTTTCCCTCAGTGTTGCTGAAGGCAAGTCTGCGCTCTCAGGCTTCCTTTCAGACAGAGCTTGGTGGTTTTCAGGGCTGCAACAAACTGTGCACAAGCCCCTCTGAGCCCCTTTGAAGCCCATCTGCCTTTCTGTGACTGCTTTGTGACATAAACACACAAAACCAGGCTGTGTTTATGCTATGCTTTCTGGTGGAGCTGCCCAGGGTTTGCCGTACTCCAGGCCCTCTGCCCACTTCCCCAGTGCCCTTGCCCCAGCTCTGGTTGCCCAGCCATTCCTTCCTGGAGCAGCTTCTCCCTACCCCAACAACCTCCCCTCTTCCTTAGACAGGCTGTAGCTTTAATGCAGTGATGGGCAATGTGACACTACAACATAAAGCACCTGGGTAGTCATGTGGAAAATCAAATCCATACAGTTATGTTGTGGTGGGTTGACCTTGGCTGGCTGCCAGATGCCCACCCAGCCACTCTCTCACTCCCCCTCAACAGGGCGGGTGGAGAAAATAAGATAGAAAACCTTGTGGGTCAAGATAAAGATAGGGACATCACTTACCAATTACTGTCACAGGCAAAACAGGCTCGACTTGAGGAAAACTGATTGAATTAATTGCCAATTAAAAATAGAATAAGATGGTGAGAAACAAACACAAAACTAAGAACACCTTCCTCCATCCCCCTCTTCTTCCCCGGCTCAACTTCACTCTCTCACTCCAGACTCGTCTACCTCCTCCCCACCCCTGAGCAGCACAGGGGGATGGGGAATGGGGGTTGTGGTCAGTCCATAACAGTTCCCCTCTGCCCCTCCTTCCTCCTCACACTTTTCCCCTGCTCCAGTGTGGACCCCCTGTGGGCTACGCTTCCTGCCAGGAGCCTGCTCCACATTAGCCTTCTCTAGAGGCTGCAGGGGAATTTCTGCTCTGGTGCCTGGAGCACCTCCTTCCCCTCCTCTTTTTCTCACCTTGGTGCTCGCAGTGCTGTTTCTCACACTTTTTTCCTCACTTCTCACTGCCTGTGTCATGTTTTTGCCCTTTCTTACACACGCTTCCCCTGAGGTGCCACCACCTTGGCTGCTGGGCTCAGCCGTGCCCTGCGGTGGGTCAGTTGGAGCTGGCTGGAGCCGGCTGTGTCCGGCTCGGGGCAGCCCCGGCCTCTCCTCACAGAGGCCGCCCTGCAGCCTGCAGCCCCCCCTGCCAGCACCTGGGCACCTGTACCCGCTACACGAGGTAAGCAATGTTCATGAGATGGATAATAGTACTGAGAATTTTCAATTTATTTTCAGGCTGAAAATTTCAGACAAGAATTCCTGACAAAGAATCAACCAGTGTTACAGGTCACCTATAGTATATGGCAGCTTTAAGTTTGTAGACCAGTTGCTAACTAACAGAACTGGCAATTCATACAGGTTTTTTGGATATAATTTTGGGGAAACCGAATCAGTTAAGTGATTAGCTTATTCTGGAGGAATATATTGAATATTTTATTATGGTTTCAGAAGAACAAGACTTTAACTACAGCATAGTGGTTGAGATCAAGCTACAGTGCCACTTAGTGCCTTTCTGTGACTTTTTGAAAGCTTAAAATTCCTTAAATTTGTAGGATATGGTGAAAGGATGAAAAACACTCATTGGATAACTTAAATATTAAGGTGTCCATGAGACTGAATGTTATTTAACTTTAATTTGGGAAATGTACTTTTATATTTACTAAGATACGTTGTCAAGTAAAATGATTTGGGCTCTGCTATAAAAGAGGATGGTCAGATGCACAGTTATTATACACTTAGTGTTGGCTGCAGTCAGATGAACCTGTGTATTTCCTCCTTTGCTTGTACTGTCATTATAGACAAAATTTTGTTGGCTTATTCCACATTAGCTGCCTTCCTTTGTTTTATTGTTAATCACATAGTAACTGTTAATCACATAGTAGCACGCTGGGTATGAACAGGCTTTCTTCATAATAATGAAACACGCACTATCCAAGATGTCAGCAGGATTTTAGGTGAGCTGTTTCCTTACTGTAAGACAGAGTCATCTAAGGGCTGAATTCTTAAGGCTTCTAATAGCAAAAGCAACAAGTAGGAACAGAATTGAGGTAAAAAAAAAACAACAACCCTTTGACCCCAGTAGTCACGCTGAGAAAGGAGAAAAAGAATGGCACAGGTTGTTCCCTGTCTTTATGTCACCAGTGGTGTCTCTGGTGCAGGATGATCCTGCCATAGGCAGCTGACACTCTCAGATCTAGAACTCATGAAATTGCATAGCAAAAGCAGCCATATGGCACATTGAGATTTTGCCCTGAAGTTTTCATCTTTATATCACAACAGCTTGACATGGGTGACAACCCTGTTTATTCCTAAAGTGGAGTTCACACCCACACGAATAAGCTTAACACATGGCTCACGATCATAAGTGGAACTGTCAGATGATCCAGTAATGCAGTACTTGTTTTTATTCTGTGTTGATGGAAGAACCTTTAAACAGATTTGCCCATCCTCTTACATGCCAAGTGTTTGTGGGGGTAGATATTTCTGGTAGATAAAGCAAAAGTCATGCCACAGTGCATCAGTTTTCCCCTACTGTAGCATTATTGTCCAACACTAGATACTGCCACTTTTTGGATGAGAGCATAACAGAGTTTTGGTGAACAACTGGAAAATAAAGAGGCAATAAGAAGCAGTGAGGACATATGTCCTGAAGGCCATGGGTTTATATGATTTACAAATATTTGTCCAGTATAAATAGGACTGTGCACAGTTCTGTCATATGAATGCTAATGAACTTTAAGTTTTTAATATCATGTGGCAAAGTTTCATGAGTTAGCTATATATTTCAGAAAAGTATTACCTCTTTTTTTTTTTTTAACTCTCAATATACTCCCAGACCCCTGGCTTCTATGTACAATTTTTATTTCAGACATTTTGCTCTGCTGATTCAATAGCATATCGTGTTTCTTCTGTCTTTTCTTTCTACACTGTGTGTAGAAAATTGTATCATTGACCAAAGAGTAACTGAACAACTTTTGTCTGGTCACAGTCCCTCCAAAAAACAGTGATCTTCAAAGAACTATGTATAAAAATGTATTTTTCTTATTCAGAAATTCATAATTTATTTTAAGCTTCAGCTGAAGATGATTCTTACTATCTCAGACACAATTTCTGAGAAGATTTTTGGAAATATTTGAAATGTAAAAGGTTCAATGTGAACAGATTTAGAAAGGAAGGTATCGGGATAACCTGCACTTTCAAGTTCTTTTGTTGCTTTCATAAATTTTAGCACCTATTGACATTTATCACTTCAAGTCCAGTAAGTGATGATAAGGTTTTGGTGGGTTTTTTATGAACGCTTGGATAGGTGTCTTTCACTGTGTGCTCTGAGAAAAGGAGCCTGAATGTGTCTTCTCTATTAGCTCATATTAAATAAGTGTCAGGCTGCTGTTAGGTCCCCCTGAAACTCTCTTCTCCAGGATGAACAAGCCCAGCTCCCCCACTGGTGGAAAAACAGCATGAAAGAGGCATTGAGTATCTCAGACTTTTCCATGTCCTTTGTCAATACAGCAATGTGATCTCATTTTTCTCCATCTTTCTTTGTTACTGGTAGACCTATAGAAATCTTTCTTCTTGTCCTTTAGTTGCCTTAATAGTTTTAGCTCCAGTTGCCCTTTAGCTTTCCTAATTCTGTTCCTGTGTGACTGGGTGCCTTCTGGATAGGTAGTTCACCATTGCATCTACCTTCTGGGCACTTCCTTTTCTCTTTAAGCTCAGTCAGTCCTCCATTTGTCCATTTTTCTGCCACATCTGCTTGAGTTCCTGCACATTAGAAAGAACTGTGCTTCGAGGACACTGTCCTTCAAGATAAATCAGTGGGCCCAAGATAAATCAGTTTTCCTTTCAGTGCAGTCTCTAATGGGAGCTTGTGAAGCAGATCCCTGAGCAAACCGAAGCCAGCTCACTGAAGTCCAGAATCATTATTCTGCTACTTGAATTTCTCGTTTCTCTTAGGACTATAAACTCCATCTTCTCACTGCCATTGTTGCAAAAGCTGTTTTTGACCTGTACATCCCAAACCACCTCATACTTATTCACGAATAGAGAATCCAGATAAGTACCTCCCCTAGTTGTCTCACCCCACAATTGTTTCAAAAAACTGTACTCAACATGGTCCAAAAATCTCCTGGACTACTTGTGTCTTTCCGTGTTGTCTTTCCAGCAAAAGTCAGGGTGGTAATATCCCAATATGAACTGGGGCCTATGTTCATGAATCTTTTTCCAGTTTCCTAAAGATGACTTCACAAACTTTTCTGGACCAAGCTGTCTGTAGTAGACACCCACCACAATATTTCTTTAAATGGTTCCCTTTTCAGCCTGCCCCATTGACTTGAGCAGTGCATCACCATCACCCATTCCATAGCAAAGCTCCATGCATTCAAGACACTGCTTTGCAGGAAGTTCAGCCCAGCCTCCTCATCTTCCCTGCCTGTATTCCCAGAGAGCTTGTATCCATCCATTGCAGCATACCAGTAATGCGAGCTATCTCACTGTGTGTGTTGTTCTTCCAATAGGAGGCTGTAGTTCTGAGAAAGCACATAGACTTCTTACTCCTTCTGTCTTTCCTGTGCTGTGTATGCTGTGTGCAGGCACTTGAGATGGGCCCCCAGTTGCGCTCCAAGGAACTGTGACAGCTTCTCTGATCATGCTTTCCCACAGGCAATTCTTTCCAGCTCCATGTACCTCCACTTCCCTTTAGGTTTTTCTCCACATTCCCTTATTAATGTAGTTTAAAACTCTTCACAGTTAGCAATCCTGTTGGCAAAGATGCTCTCCCCTCTTTTTTTACATTGGTTCCATCTTTCCCCATCCGACCTCATTGCTCAGAGGGCCCCATGGTAATAAAAGATGAAGTTTTGCCTGTACCACTAATCAGATATTAACCCCTAGGATGTTTCTATTCCTACCAGCAGTGCTGTGGAAAACTCTGGCTGGGCCCCCACAGCCTTCACCCTTGCTGCTAGAGTCCACTAGTCACTTTTGATGTGCTCAGGGTGTCTGTTGGCAGTATCATTGGTGCCTGCATGGACAAGCAGCAAAAGGTAGTAATCTGGGTATCAGACAAGCTTTGGCAATCTCTTTCCTGCATCCTGTATCCAGACCTCTGACGTGCAAATAAACCTCTTTAGGGATTAGATCTGGTCAACAGGTAGGTGCCACTCTCCCTCAGAGAAAGGAGTCTTTATCTATTGTCAACCACTGCTTCATTTTAGTGGTACTGGTGAGGGTGTATGCATCAGACTCAGACAGCTTACATGCCTCTCCGGATGAAACTGACTCTTCCTCACAAATACTTATTCCATAAGTGAACCTCTGTAGGTGAAGAGAAAGTCTCCTTCAAGTTGTCAAAAGTAATCATCTTCCAGCCTCCACTGTTGTAGAGTTTCTGCCCCCCCATACCTGAGTGTATCCTCTACCTATCCTTCCCCACTCCTCCGATCCTGCTCCTGTGGGTATTGCTTTTGTCCCTTCAGGGTCTCCAATAAAAACCTCTTCATCTTCCATTTTGTCATCACTGATGCTGTGTAGCCTGTTCTTCCTCCCCAGTTCCTTCCCCTGGCAGCATGGCAACTCAACCAGGATGCATGTCTGGCTGGTAAGGAGCTCATGCACCTTCCTCCCATGCTGTTCTGCAAGCAGGAGCATGGGTTTATACCTCTTCTTCAGATTCTTGCTCAAGGTAGCTTCCCAGAAGGGTATGAATTCCAGTGAAGTTTGTACTAATTTGAAATGACACCAAAATTGTTCCCTGACAAAAAAGACTTTTTCCCCCTCTTTAAGGAATTAGGGGAAACATAAATTACTGCTTTTGTTCTAGCTATAGTAAAGCAAAACAGCACAAAGCAAAAAATATTTACATTAAACTGACATTTATAAAGAATGGTAAATTAAGATGTGGTCATAAAGTTGATGACCTGGGTTAACAATCCTATTTACCAAATGAGGCCAAAACACGTGTTAAAACATTAATTGCTAGCAGTATTCTAAAAGTTTTTTCAGTGCCTTCTTTCAAGCAGCCTTCACCATTCTTTAATTAGAAATTCAACCTCTTTTTCCTCCCACCCAGCTTTCCTGCATATCACTGCATGGAGAATCTTTTTCTGCTACTGGCAGAAATGGCAAAGATTCCATTCATATTCAGACTGGAAGACTGGGAAAACAAAAAGACAAGAAAAATAATAAGACTGTCTCCCATCCATTCAGTCCCTTTCTCTGAATCAATTAATTTTTAACAGTCACTGTTGAGAATTAATAATTTAAAAGACCATTCCCTCACTCAGAGGATCACAACTGCTTCTATTATTTTAATACAATTCTGAAAATAATTCATTATTATATAATTGGTTATTAATGCTAATCAATATAAGTAGCAAGAAAACAAGAAAAGAAAGTTGGCTGATTTAAAGTAGAATTTTTTTGAAAAACGCATATCCACACAAAGATTAAGATTGGATAGTAATAGGCAATGGTGGTTACGTGTTAGTACAATGAGTGCACTGCTGCTGTTACTCTCGTATCAGCATTTTTTTACAAAGCTGTAAACGTATGATTAAAGCTATTTGGGTAAATCAAGCAGCAAATAGCTTATAGGTGAAAAATTTCTTTATTAAAGTAGATTAATCAGAATACCGAATTCATGTCTTCTGCATTTTCTGGTCTCTGGTTGCAGGGAGAGCCTGAGCCTGCCAGCTGTACCGGAGGGCAGCAGAGACACCACCTGTGTGCGGTGTGACCAGGTGGATGATCTGCTCAGCCTGCTGGCAGAGCTGAAGGAGGAAGTGGAAGTGGAAAGGTTAAGGAGTATCCGGGAGTGTGAGAGGGAGATAGATGGGGGGACCCGCCCCCTACCGTCCCTGAGGCAGAGGCAGCAGATGGAGGCTCCGCGAGAAGCAGAGGATCCCC
>NW_008794579.1:602677-630308 GCF_000699145.1 Aptenodytes forsteri
CCATCCGTGGAGGTATTTAAAAGACGTGTAGATGAGGTGCTTAGGGACATGGTTTAGTGGGTGGTGGTTTTGGGTTGACGGTTGGTCTCGATGATCTTAGAGGTCTTTTCCAACCTCAATGATTCTATGATTCTATGATTCTCTTTCTTGTAAAATTTTTGTGCAAATATATAAATATTAAATGTTTAACCGTAGCTGATTAATTTAAATACATCTATTTTTTTTCTAAATAAGGGGAAGTTCTCACTTGATCTGGTATTTTTCTGAAATAGTACGTCTGTGATTGTTGACAGAAAGGAATGCTGTGCCAGGGAAACAGTTCATAAACTGTCTTCTCCCACTGATGTATCAGGATTTTTAAATTGGCCATCACAGAGTAAAAAGGTGATACTCACTAAATATAGTTAGCTGACAAAAAAGAGAAAGTACACCCAACAGATCAAATGTGAAAGAATCAAACACAGAAGTTCATTAATGAATTAATAAGTTCAGCACATCTTTCCAACTATGTTTACTTCCATTAGACAAGTTTAAGCTTTTTGCTTGTTTAATTCTTGGCTATATTTTATTGATTACAAGAATAGATTGTCTTTACTAGGCAATTAAAGGCCTCTCTATTAGAATAAACCTGAACAAACCCCAAAAGAATATGCACAAATGATTAAATTACACAGTCAGTAGAAGGACAATTTCCGCTGACAAAAAAGAGAAAGTACACCCAACAGATCAAATGTGAAAGAATCAAACACAGAAGTTCATTAATGAATTAATAAGTTCAGCACATCTTTCCAACTATGTTTACTTCCATTAGACAAGTTTAAGCTTTTTGCTTGTTTAATTCTTGGCTATATTTTATTGATTACAAGAATAGATTGTCTTTACTAGGCAATTAAAGGCCTCTCTATTAGAATAAACCTGAACAAACCCCAAAAGAATATGCACAAATGATTAAATTACACAGTCAGTTGAAGGACAATTTCCTTTTCAGTGGTGCAATATATTGGATTAAATATTATACTTCTTCTCTCTATTATAGAAGCATATACTCATAGCATATACTATGCTTTTCTATTAGCATACTATATATCAAATAATGAATAATTTATCTGGAAAATCCTCTTTTTGTTTGTTTAGGAATGAGAAGCATATTGCATATTCAGAAATGCCATTCTTCTAATATTAATCAGTTTTCCTTTTCTACTGTGTTTGCTTATAATACTTCTACAGTAGAATCTAAATATCATAAATGAATACGGTAAATAGATTTTTCTTCTGAAAAAGGCTGTTCTGTTAAGGCTATTGTTAAAAGTCGAACGCATAATTTATAAAAATGACATAGAAAATAAATTAGCTGAGATAAGTTTTCATTTCTTTATGCAAAACTATTGACATTTGTTTGTTTTATTTGCTCAGCATAAATCTGTACAGGAAACATTTTGATGTGTAGTACAGAATTCTCTTACAATCAGAAATGGCATCTCTTCAATATTGTTATTTTTTTGGAAAATAATTTAATAAAAAAGCCATTTGCTACTAACATTTTAAGGAATTAAATCTGACAACAGCTTTCAAAGTCAGCGTTTTGCCATAAAAGTACAGACTGAATCAATGACATAACATATTTGATTGCAAACTGCTGGCATGATTATGACAATATAGTGAAAATGAACTATCTATGGATAGTACCAGAACAAGTGTGTCATTTGGATGGCAATTTCCTATATAATACCAAGTGGTCTGGTACTGGTGTTAAATATGCACTCATGAGTACAGAAAGCTTTCAAGACAGACCAAGTGCCGTCATTCCCAAGTGGTCTACGTGGGGGTTTGGACAAGAGAGGAAGAACCAACCAGGTAGCAGCACCTACCCTTGGTCACCAGACTGGGGTCAGAGGAAGTAGTTGCGCTGTGAAGTTATGAAGTGAGCGTCACAGCCCCAGCTCTACTAGCTGCTCTGACGGAAGCTGTGATACTGATCTGATCTTTGTGTCTGATCTTTAGACACTGACTAACTAAAAGAATTTTTTAAAAATTATTTTATTTTATTGGGATCCAGCTCCAGTAACCTTGTGACACTGGTGTCATTGTATTTCAGTAGCCTTGCTTAAAATCTATTCACCATTGCTATAAATTTGATGAAACGGCATGTATATCATATGAATGAAGTTAATAGCATTTTGCTTCAATGAAATGAGAAAATTACACCAGTTTAAAGGATGTCAATAAGGAAAGAAGGGAGAAAATCTGCAACAGATTAATTTTATAGAGCTTGCATGAATACATGAAAATTTTCAAAAGTTCATGTTAACTCAGGAATGTTTTTATTTAAATTTACATTGTTTAGTTTATATACTCAGGTTCACAACACAGAGACCATTTTTTCAAAATGACACTAAATTAATTTCATATATGAAGTAAAAGCCAATTTCTGATGTGAAATCTTCCATGATAAATATGTTCTCTTAGATGTTTTCTGTTTTTAGGGTTTTTTTTTCTTTATCATCATAACATCACTGCAACAGCATTGTTTCAGTCTTTCTGTAACTCACCTTTTAATGACAGAGCTATAAGACACTTCTAACATTAAAGTGAATCACTACTGTTTTCCAAGGTAAATTAAGAAAAATGAATACCATTCAATAAAAGTAAAAATGTGTTTAGTTATGGGAGATAATCCAGTGTACAAAGGCACTGTAAGGCTATATAAAAACAAAACAAAAAAAATAAATCTGTGTTTTGGTTTTCATCAACTTTATACAGCTCAATGGCTCCCACCCCCAAAGGCTTTCATTAAACTTGTCATAAAATCCCAGGAACACTAATGAGCAATAAGTTAGATGCCTAAAATTTGAGGTCCCTGCAACTCTAAAGATTAAACGTCTTAATACTAAATATGAAATTGTCTCTATTAAAAGTTCAAAATTGTAATTTTCTGTAACTTTGAAAAGTTCAGATGTACATCTAAGGTTGTCATTATTTTATAAACTGGCTATTTATCTTGATCTACTTTGTGGCATAAGAAAACAGAAAGCCTCCACAACTGAGATGATTAAAGGCTAGTAAATGTAAATAAAAAACCAGAAGTACCCAGAAAGTGGATAGGAAGAAAAAAATACCTGCAGAAGCATGCATATATTGATATTACTTGAAATTAAGCAAAGTATTACTCTAACAGTTTAAAAATACAGCAAGTCTTTTCTTTCGGTTCAAATTTATAGCAAATCCATTCTTTTCCTTGGAATACAAATTCCACTTTCCATGAAAGGAATTGCTTTGTGATTCTTTAAATAAACAGTGAAAAGGCATTTTCTGTGAAATCCACACTAATTGAAAATTGATGTTTGTTTGTTTTTTTAAAGGAAGGATGTTTGAAAAGCAATACGTAGCACTTTTCAAGTAAAAAATATTTCCTTAATTGTATATGATAATGCAGACCATGCAACAGTGCTGGAACAAAGCATGAGATAGACCCACATCACAAACTTTAAAATGAAAATCACACAGAGATGCATATATTATTGCTCCATACCTGTATAAATTTCTGTAAAAATAGACAAAACCAGAAGTTGAGACAAAACCAAGTTGAATATATTATTTATGTGCATTTTCTTCTTTTAAAATATACAAGTTTATAACTACAAAACAATGAAGATATGTCTGTATCCACATCTGTGCATTTCACATTTCAACATAAAAGCATGCTTCACTCTTTCCCAGAAAATAAAAGAATGCTACTAAGGAAAACAATTACCGCAAATTTATTTCCTACTGAAATATATGGGAATGCTTTTCGTTTCATTCTTTTATCTTATCTTTGTTTACTGCATCAGAATTCAACTGAAACTACTAATATATGTGGAAAAATTACAGAAATCTGGTATCAAACAATTTTTCCTTATGGCCTAGGACCTGTGGGTATCATTTTCAGATATAGTAATGGCCACCTTTAGTTCAGGTGGCCAAACCCTTCTGTGTTTTGAGATCCTGTTTTCATTTTCTTAAAATTTGACAGATTGGACAGACATTATTTATAGTAGCTGATACCAGGATTATTATTTTACTACTTTTATTTGTGTATTGGCAGATGACCTACACCATAAATAGGCCCACCATGTAGAAAAACAAAGGTGCAGACATTTGTTTCATCAGCCAAAAAAAACCCCAAAATCTGGTAAACTTTTCTTGGAACAACAGCAATGACCTCATAATTTGTAGGGCAGCCAGGGAGAACGTAACCATGTTTTCAGTCTTTGAAAAATTGTGGTTTGCACATACTTTCTGGAAAATTAAGAGCCAGATACATACAGATTCTCATTTGCAGTGAATATACCTTGTATCATGTACATAACTTAAATCTCCTCACCATTCTCACAGAATGACTAATGAAATTCAAACCCCTTATCTGCTGTAGATGACTGGATTTACACATGCAGTATTCCCAGAGTACTCACAGCTGTAAAGGCTTAGAAAATTTTTCTTGTGGATCAAGATGTGTCCCAAGGTGGAAACTGAAAGCAGAGCTGAAACTACAACATATACCTCACTGAATTTGTACAGACAGAGTTAAGCAACCAGGGGTTTTAGAGATGCCTTTGTGTTCTCAGTGCTGTTCTGGAAGGCCATGGGTCTCCTACAGATCTTGTCATATCTGCCAGACCCTTATGGATATCTAATGTACCCAAGAGTGTCTAAATTGACAGTAGAAATGGCTAGGCAAAAGACTTGCTCTCTGAATTGTTTCATTTTGGAGGCAGAAACACCTGAATTTATTTATCTAGATGGCAACTTTTAGAAACAATAGAAAAATCAGTAGAAATACTGGAAAAAAATTCCAAAGAAGTTCTGCAGTGACTTCATATATGAGCCAATAGCAAGTCCCAGTTCATACTGATTCCCATTTAGGCATTGCATAGCCTTTTAGACCAACCTTCTTCTTTATTACTTAAAGGCAATGCATGTTTTCTAGGTAATATACCACAAACGTGGCCACTCTGCTTCTCTACCCACAAAAAGCTCCTATGTGATGCAAAGTACCCTTCATAGCTCTATGCAGCAGTTTCATTTTTCCCCTAAATAAAATTTTATTTGGCTGTTCAGTGTCAAGAGAGTGGCAAAACCAGATATAAACTGATGTTGAACAGGAGATATTTTATGGTATAACACAGAGATATGCTAGAAAGAGCCACAGGTCTTGCAAAACTGCCTTTTTGCATGGGTCTTGGCACAGGAAAGACTGAGATTTGGCCTATGAGCACTGAAAAAGTAATTGCTCCATTATCTCTACTCTAGTTTTTTTGCCTTCATGAGCACTTAACATTTCTTACTTATTATCTGTTTTGTAATTAGCTGTTCCCATAACAGAGTGTCCTATGCTGAAAACTCCATTATTACTCTTGCTTTTCAACAGACAAGCATTTTTTTTTCTGCTGAGTTGCCTTTCTCACTAGTTTACTTTCTTTTGCAACATGTTTAATGGCCAATTACCATTTTTACTTTAATCTTAATTGGAACACATTTGGAGACGTGTCATTAAAACTGCAACAAATAAGTAGACATTTCCTCAGAACTGAATTTCAATTTTCCTCTACAATTACATATATTTGATTAAAAAGGTCATACCTATAAGCAACATCTAGACCAAACACATAAAGTGCATTTTTTTAAATGAGTCATGTAATAATTTGGATCAAAGGATAAACTTCTTTGCTCCATTTAATAAAAACAAGTTACTAAATAGCTTTTTTTTAAAGGAAACAAAAGAAAATATTCATGTCAACTCTTACAGGGCTGTCACATATCAGGTACACAATCTCTACCTGAAAGGGACATTTTAATGCTTGCTTCCTTCCTGAGATTTCTTTGGGAATAGCAGAATACCGGCTCAGTCCATGGGTCACAGAAACGTTGGTAAAGTAGTTTGGTTCACCTTTTCCTTATATACCAGTGTAGAAAATGGGGAAAATTTGCAGTTCTGGTGTGGGAGTGCAAGATCTGTTCTTAGCTTTCAATCCCAAGTAAGAATAAAGCAGCCTTATAAGTCCTACTTTATTTTCTGTAAAAATGAGCTGGTCTAGAAATTGTAGTGGGATCATTCTCCTTTTGCATGCTAAGAATGCTGAGAAGCAGCATGCTTAATACAGGGACAATCCCACTTTGCTATGCTCTCAGCAAGGACTGATGTCTAATAGTTATGACTAACTTCATTGATGTTGCTGTGTGATACATAAAAATGTTGGCACTTCAAAACTGTGAACAGTAAACTTGCATTTATTACTACGGACTTGGCTGTTAGAAGAATATTTGAATATACTGCAAGATTCTTACAAAACACCAAAACCACCAATACATCTAAATACAGATGAAATGGCTAATAATTGGGATGAAGCACCTAGAGGTACCTTGAAAGTAGATATGTAATACTAGCACAACTCAAAAGTGTAAGAAAGACTCATCTACTATGTAGTGGGCCAGTTTTACTAAGAAACAGTAAACCAGTGTTTATCAGTGGAGCATTTGAGCACGTCTTCTACTAAGATATCTTTGGACAATTAAATGAACTACAGGCATTCCTCCCCTTCCCTTCATACAACTGAGCAAAAGCCAGGTAAAATCTGTAAACTGATGTGCTCCTCCAGCTGTAAGTTATATGAAAACTTAAAGCTAAGGAAAGCAAATAAAACTGTAGCAATCCAAAAAGACAGTTCTTATTTTGCTGGTACAGATGGAAGAATATAATGGGTATGTTTCAGCCTTGTAACAAAATAAGTAGCTTAAGACAAAAAAGTGTACTTTTCTAAATTATAATGGAAACCAGCAAGCGACTGAAAAACATGGTGGGTTTGAGGTTTGTAAAAATATTTTTTTACTCCTTAGCATAAAAGAATGAGGGGTCTTTCTCTCTTTCATTGAAAATTAAAGGGCAAGTTGATTTCAAAATATGATCATTATCAACTTCTGCTTCCTATTATTCTCTATAAATAAATACTTTCAGGTCTGCATTTAACATGCTTCCACAGCATGGATATAAATATAGATAAAATACAGGTATATATTTTGTATATAGATAAAATATAACGATGGGGACTATAAAATTTACTAATTGTATTGTTCTTGAATTGTGTGTGAATTTTTAATGGAACAAGACAGTACTACCTGATAGAGACATGGGAGCTTTCTTCTACCTTCCATGAAACTGTTAGGACCCGTAAATGAGATACAGTATCACAATATGTTTCTTGCACACTCTGCTCTCTTCTGAAACACTTAATATAAATGCCATAATAACTGTGATTCTATTATAGAAAGGCTACAATTATAGAATCAATATCATAATAGAAAAGTTATTATAATAGCTCCCTAGCTAGGATACTATAATGGAATCAAGCTCATAAGAGGGCTGAGAGGCCTGCTTAACACTGTAATAGATAAATTACTGCCAAAGACTATCCGTGATAATGTATTGGCCAGAACTGTAGCTGAATATACTTCTGAGCTGTTTGCCTCCTGTTGCTAGTATTAAAATCTTTGATTTGTCCTGCACCCAAACCGAGTTTACCTTCCTTCCTCCTCCCAGTTCCAATAGTTACTTTGCCAGTAGGAAGTGCAACAGAAAACCGGCTGATCCCCTTTCTCTGTTTCTGAACACCTTAACTTCAGAATGTCCTCTGATAAAAAAATGTCCAATATAGATGACTATCAGTGTTGTACCTCAGATATGATAGAAAATGGGTGGAAGAGGGAGACATTTCTAAAATAGTAGCATATTTGCAGGGACTAATACATTAGAACCAAGCAGAGGCAACTATACCGGATATGTACTTAGGTTAAATCTTGTATGAAAAGAACATTATACTCCTGTATGTGTAAGTGGCAACATGGTAAATAGCATTTCAGGGTTTAAGTGTGAGGAGTAATAGTAATTTGTACTACACAAGTCAGTGACAGAACACTAGTGAAAGCAGACAGAAACAGAGAACTCGACTTTAAAGAGCGGACTGTCAAATTGGGGTAATTAAAACATATTCACAAGCACATACAGTATTTGTGGCATAGATAACTATTATAAATGACAAATGCATATTATATAAATCTAGATGCTATTATTTTTTCTCCATTTGACCTTAGTTACAACACATGCTCAGTGAGGCTCAGTAACTTCTAGGATTTCTGTGTGGGTTTACACAGGAATCTCTTCAGTAATAACATAATCTGGTATAGATTTTTTTTTTCTTTAATAAAATCTTGAGCTTACTCCAAACCAAGGTCAAAAGAGTTCTGATATAAAAGTATGTGGACTTTGAAGTTCATTATTTTATACCTTATCAGGATTACAGGTAAAGCTCTATGATTTTGGAAAATAGAAATTCAATTTTCTCCTCCACAGGACAAGGAACTTGGCTGAAATAGGATGAAAAGACTTCAATTATCATATTTAGTAATTAGAACATTATTGGAAGTTGACAAGGATGTTATTTTGTATCGGAGTCTTATAAGTTCCTTCAGTTTTCCTTTGAATTATGCATAGATGGACTGCTAGTACCCTCAAGCTGGTCAGCTGAACATTTGGGAAAAGTCAAAGGTAGCAATTTCAGTGGCAATAATTGCAATGAAATACTAGAATATATAGAAAGAGCAGTGATCTACACTAGCTGTGGGGAAATCCTGTCAGGGGAACGTTGATGGAGAGGAATGTATTAGTTTTGTCACTGTTAGGGTTACAGCAACAGTGTCAGAAGACATACTTCTTCTCCAGTGCTCTCCATGCATTGACTTTACAATGGAAATCGGATTTTCTAAAAAGATTTGTGCCCACAGGAACACTAAAACATCATTCACAGATCAGGCTTGTAGAGTTAATTTGCACAGCCTGGACTGTTGGACATTTGAAGAAAAATCCAGATATATACCACTGCCCAATCATCATTGTTCTTAAAAACTTTGGATGTTTTCCAGTATTCTATGGAAGCCAATGAAATGAGTTAAAATATTTTGTCAAAGTAGACAAATCCATGCTTAAAAAAAAAAAAAAACACCACCGAAACACACAAGAAAAACACAAGAAACTATGAGTGTACAATAATACTTTAATAAAATTTCTGATGGCTTTTCATATTCATATGGGACTAATGTAAAAGTTTGTTAAAATATAAAAATACGTATTAAGGATATCAAAAAGTTTGCAGCACATAAAAATGAGAAGTAGCTATACTTGCTCTCAAAAGAAGTGAAATGGAAAGAAAGCAAAAATGTGAAGATTTTTATGTTTTCTTTTTAAAAAGAAGAGGAAATAAAGGGAAAGAAAAAGGAAAATGGAAAAATCGAAACTTTCTGATCATAATCTTGCATAGTCTCCTTGTCAAAATAAACAAATAAGAATAGTCAAGGAAATCAGGAGGAAAGTGAGGTAAATGTATGTAAACCAGTTTCTATAGATAGAATCCATTTCTAGCTTAATCTGACAGGCTACCTTTGTATGAACGCACCTGAATGTCCAAATCGTGCTCTGAATTCCTTAATTCTACATTCTATATAGTAGACGTCTGCTGTACACATCCTGATCGACAAGTATACTATATGTTCCTAATGGTGCATAACCTTCAGGCCCATTTTGTGATGGGACAATCAAACAATTACAATGTCTTATGGAAATACAACTTCAGATTGCTTTCTAAGTAAATGACAGCATTCAAAATATAGCATTTATGCTTTTCCACTGAGAATAACAGAAGCAGCAAGAAAATCTGTGAAAATATTCCAAAAATGAAACAGATATTCCTATACAACTTCTACCATTAATATCATGTATTTACTTTCTTAATAAAGCAGTTCTGTAATCTGTAATTAGTGCACACAAAGGTATTTGTTACAGTAACCTGAATATTTCCACACAATTAGAAAACATGGTTTAACTACCCATTATGTTGGCGTATTGTGAATCTGTTGAATACTACATTTACAGCAGTTTAATACTAAATAAACAGATGGCATGAGACTGAGGTAGAGTTTTCATATGAAACTAATTCTGCTTTTATTTATACCATCATAAATCTAGGTAACATTAGTATAAGAATTTGATCTTGAAAGGTGCTGAGTAAACCTGTAAAGAAGTAAACAGTCTCAAGAATTATTTTATTTCAGCAAGAATCCTATAGATTCTAGACATCCTGTACCAATAATATTATGTTTTCAGAGGATCTCGGTTACTATTTATGAATCTTGCCAGCAGGGTTTAACTTTTCTATTGAGAGTATTGGACACCACTAGCTTCTTGAAGGATGACTACAGAAATGTTGACTTTCTGAAATTTTAATCACTTACTTAAATATCTAAATAAATACCAAAGTCTTCTGAAAATCTGGCTTCCTGTGAAAAAAGTACTTGAGACCAGTATTTCTAACCATGTACTGAAAATGATTTCACAACTTTCTCAGCAGAGGCAATTCTGATACTGCAGTACTCATTTACTTGTTATTATACTAGATTTTATTCAGCAGAACATAAATTAAAACTAATAAAAATGACAAACTAAATTTTGACCATTAACTAAAATAGTAAGAATAAACATTAGAGCTCACTCTTTTCTCATGAATGATGAATTTAATGCAACCATCTTCCCTAAAGGAGAAAAGCCCTGCTGTCTCAACATACCAAGAAAATTGCCTTTTAATGGTTATTCTGGAGTCCAAAGTATGTCATTATATTGAACTGCAGGAGGAAAAATGTGTTTATATTTAATTTATAAATCAACAAGCGCCTTTAATTGAGATTATCACTTGGACTAGATTTGCTCAAGAACACCGCACAATTTGTTATTTTAAATTATTTTAGCAGTGAGTGTTTAAAATTAACCCCCCAAAATTTCTATGAAAAAGGTCACAATACAGCTTGCGTTTTAAGTGTATTTCCTTTAAAAGCATCAACAGAAAATAATCACACACAATTTATGGATTCCGAGATAACTATAAATTGTTTTCTGAGAATGAAAAAATAACTTAGAGAATGCCATGACTGATCAAATTAGAGAGAACAATGTGTAGAAAAGCAATCGATCTTTGTGATGGCAGCTTAATGGGCATATGCCTCTCATTTTGTAAATAATCTTACTCTGTTAACAAACTGATTTTAAAGTATCCATTTTGATTAATTAATAAACACTCCTAGTAGATGTATAAACAAAGTTTACTTCACGTTACTTGCAGCCTAAGGCATAATTGGCTGGTCACTTTAAAAGCTTTGCTTGAGAAAGTGAAGGACTAATAATGCTGTAGGAAGAGTGAAATGAGTTCAGGCAATTGACAGAAATGCTTTCTAAAGTTAATTATGTTTGCTTTCCCCTCTCCCTTGGTGTTCATTACCTTTAAACGGAGCCACACATTGGCAGAAGTAATTACCAGGTTGGTCAATGCAGGTGGCTCCATTCTTGCAGGGAAATGAAGCGCACTCATCTATATCTGTTTCACATCTTGCACCTTTGAAAAGACGAAAGATTTGAACATTTAGTAAGACAATCAGGTGCCAATTTCTAATTCATTTGCACCACAAGAATCTCAAACAACTTGTGAGGAGAAACTATCATAAATCAGCCAAATAAAGAGCCACGCGTACTGATGTCAGCATCCATTTAATTCGTATCACCACAAATACGTAACAACTTATTTCTGAGTTGCTAAATGGTAACTAAGCTTCCCCGTGTGTGGAAGCTTTGAGGGCCTTTTTAAATGCAGACTAATTTATCTTGTGCTATTTAGTTTACAGATGGAGTCAGTGTTCCAGTTTGTTGGAATGCAAATGAAACATTAGACCAGGGCAGATAAAGAGAAATGAGAAGGAGACACAAGCAAATTAGTCAATGATGTCTTAATGGATGCTTTGTGGACTACCTCACTGTGGAAAACAAGGTTTACTATGAATACAACTCACCAGTAAAGCCAGGTAGACAGACACATTCGTAGCCACCAATAAGATCTGCACATGATGCATTATGAAGACATGGAGAAGAGTGACATTCATTTATATTTGCTTCACAAGTTGTGCCTATAAATATACAATCAGGCAAAGGGGAGAGAAGTTACTGCATAGCACATATAGTTAAATACCAACATTTATTTTAATTGAATATAGCTCACATACTGGAATCTATTTGACACCCATTTTATATTCAAATTTGGGCATCTATGATGGTATATTAATATTTTTAATGTTTAAGTTATTCACTAATTTTGCCAAAAGATTAAAAGTACAGTCATTCAATAGATTCCTAAGGCTTAAAGCAGACAATTTCCTTATTATATGAATATAGAAGAATAGAAAACGAATTACATTAAATATAATAGACTGCATTGCACTGACATAAGAGGAAATATTCCTTGTGTTCATGATAACGCAACAGATGTACTCCCGGAAAATTGAAAAAGAAATCTGATGTAGACAAGAACACAATTTATTCCAGTCTAGACTATAGCTAACATAACCACATAGTTACTTGAGGTAGAAAAATACTCTATTGCTAATATTTCTGAGTGAAGTTAATTTTTTGTTATTTGAAGAATAAAAGAAAAATGACATAATTGTGAGGTTTGAGAAGTTCAAAGAATTTTAATAAATAAAAATGCAAGTGATAGTTTTTCTGAACATAACTAGCAGTAGAAATGTAATATTTTGCCCTGTGACATTAGAATTATAGATTGCTTTGTATTTCAATGATTAAAAATATTTCTGAGTGAAGTTAATTTTTTGTTATTTGAAGAATAAAAGAAAAATGACATAATTGTGAGGTTTGGGAAGTTCAAAGAATTTTAATAAATAAAAATGCAAGTGATAGTTTTTCTGAACATAGCTAGCAGTAGAAATGTAATATTTTGCCCTGTGACATTAGAATTATAGATTGCTTTGTATTTCAATGATTAAAAATCCATGATGTTTAAAAAATGGTGCACGAAAAAGAAAATGGATCCACTTTAAATACCTAATCTGAGCTGAAGGCAAAGAATAGCTGCAGATATTAATGCATCCACTTATCAAAGTGATTACATTTTTCATATAAATTGTACAAATATGCCAAGAACAAAACCTTTCCCACACAGGTTTTTTCTCTAATTCTATTATATTAAATCTGCCAACAGTTAAAAAGCTTACAGAAAACAGTATATGCTATTTGCAAAATTTCACTGAACCCCACTGATCCATTTTCAACAGCTAAGCGACCAGCCAGTAGAAAACACCTAGTTCCATGCTGTCATGAAAACAAAGTAAATAACTTTAGTCAAGATGCACTTATGCTGAATTTACATATTTATAACTTCAGATGACACTAAAATAAGTATACATGCATCTCATCTGATATATTAAAAAAATGGTGTAAGACTCAAAGTAGATTTACAAAGTTATAGTTCTATGGATTTTTTAATACCTTGAAATCCATCCTGACAAACACAACTGAAGGCATTCAGATGATCAACACAAGTAGCTCCATTGTGACAAGGGTCACTAAGACACTCATCCACCTCAATCTCACAGTTGTTACCTGGAAACAAGTGAAGGATTCACTTCATTAGGAACATGCCACTGGTGAGTCACCAGTGCAAGCAGCAACAACAAAATGAAATAACTAAGGTCAGGTACAGGGAACTTTTACCAATGAGCCATATTTTGTCTTTGGGGAATTCATTTCTTGTTGATTAAAGCCAAAAGTGAAATGCATATCTAATATATAATGTTCAACAAATATCTGGTGGGAATTTTATAGATTCGTTTATAGATGTACTCAAAAATTTGCATCTTTTCATATTTTAAGGGCAGTAAAGTCTTGAGTTTTCCTGAAACATCACAAAAGTGTAAGCATGGTTTCTAAGACCAAATATTAAAATATCACAGTCTTTTTCTATGATATTCTTTTTCATTAATTTATTAATTTCTGGATTTGCTATGAAGTTCTCTATAGGAAATATTGGGAAAGGTTTCCCTTTCCCATTTGGCCATATTATGGCCAAATATTTTAATAAATGTTTTTGGAAACTAATAATCAAAAAGTTAAATATGCGGAGGAAAAAATTATAGATGCTGATTTCTAGTTGAGAATGATGTACCTGATATTTTTTCTGGCCTTCGACGTAGAACAAAGTTCAGAAAGTATTTATTTGCATTTTGTATATTAATTGTCCAAACAGATGATAATGGCCTCAAATTTATTATTACTTATGCCTAAAAGGTAGGTAAAAAGTTCCTGATTGTGTCAGAGGGGTTTTGAGGGCTTTATTTGGCCACAGAAAAAGTATAAACTAAAAATACTAATCTACCATTATGTAGATATAAGAATTTAAATAAACATTTCAATAAAATAAGACCTCAGAAAGAATTACCACAAGTAACATCAAACAATTTTACTTTGTATTTTGATAATAAAATAAACCAACCATAAAAACAAAATATTGCATTTCATTATATTAGACACAAATACTACAGCTATTAAATTACAGATTATTTCATTTAAATATTAAATTATTATTAAAATTACAGATAATTCCATCTACATTAGGACATAGAGCAACAATTTAAGAGGTATGGAGTCTACTCAAGATCTGAATTCCTCTGGCTGCCTGTGTCCTCCTTGACTATTGAGAGACTGTGGAGTCATCCTATTCCTGCTTTAGGAGCCCCGTCAAAGTCCCTGCGGTTAGACAGGACGGATCTGGGCTGCAGAGCTGACCTACCGCTCAGGGAATTCCTACTGCGCTTGATTATTTAATCATACAGGTGATCAAAAATATCTGAATCTGTATCTAGAAAAGTTCTTTTTTTTTTTTTTTTTTTTTTTACACTGTAACCTGGAATTACCATGACAGTATGCTGACATAACCAAACTAATTTTAATCTAGTCAGACTCTGTACTAATGACAGTGAACTGCAGGGTAGGTTGAAGCATGAGTAATTAAACCTGCCCAAGATCTTGGATGTATATTTGGCATTTGAGGCCCTTGTTACTGCAGCCTTATTGTTACAGGAAGCACAAAGCAGATAAATTAAGGCCAACTTGCATATGGCTGGGAGTTACAATCACATCAGTGTAAGACAGACACCCTGTCTAAAACAGTACAAAGTAAGAGTTATTGGAGTAGAAATAGTCCCTTGTAGTCAGTGTTTTTTACAGCTGAATACTCTTACACAGCCAAGTACTTTTGTGTGCCAGGAAACAAAAGTTGCTTCTGCCTTAATCAGAGGCACACTGCTAAATTATATCTATTGCTACTTTTGAATAACCTTCTTTTCTGTGGTTTAGGACTGACTTAAATATGTTGAAAAACACTCCTTTGAACGCACCTATAAAACCAGGTGCACAGAAACAAAGATAGCCACCCAATATGTCTTTACAGATGCTGGAGGCTCCACACGGTTGTGACAGGCAGGCAGCAACTTCTGCTTCACAAAACTGACCAGTAAAACCTGGTGAAAAATAGAGTAACAGAAGTCATAAAAACTTTATTATCACATTTAGTCTGAGAAAACAGACAAGTGAGAGACCAATGTTGCTAAGTACTTTTGTGTTCTTTACTTATATTTCAAAATTTTATTTAGGATAGAGTAAAATATTCCAGTTTCTTTGAAAATTTCAGTTTCATATACAAAGCAATTCTAAATGGAATAAAAGAACTGTATGATAAAGCCATGCTTGCAATAATAATAAAACCCATTCAAGATACAACGGGTCTTCAAGAGAATTTGATAGAATGTCAATTTCTTCAAGTGGTTTTATGCAGATATTCCTATTTTTATTGAAATATCAGTAAGAACACTGTTGATAAAAGCCTTCTCAGTTTTAGTGTGGTGTTCTGTACACCACATTAAGAAAACATCCTATGTTTCCAAGCCAAAAAAGAAAATTGTCCCAATACATTCTGTTATAAAGCAGATATTACAAGATCTGGCAGGTTTGGCAGCTTGCAGATATTAAAGATCTGGCAGGTTTGGCAGCTTATTGGTATTGATTTTTTGAACCATTTAGCTTATAGTTAATAAGAAACCTAGTCTTGTGAAACATTGAGCATCCTTGTTTTCTGTTGAGGGCTACATATGCACAAAATTTAAAAAAGAAATTCAAAGATAAAATATGAATCTACATTTTACACTTAGGGTATATTGGCCATGGTGTTATAGTTTCTGAAGCCATCATCCAGCAAGAAAATCACATGGTTGATGACAACACCTTTATTTTAGAACATACACAATAAATAGTTGCAAGTAAATATTCTTTGTTTCACTGAAAAATAGTTGTTTTCAAACCCAATAAATATTTTTTAATTAGTTGATATAAAGAAATTAAAAAATCAATTATTGTGTGTGGAGCTAGGACCCAAGTGCTGAATATAAATGCCAGGTTTCAAACTTCAGACATTTTTGTTGTAACTTTTGTCATAAAAAATCAGTGAAATTATAAAAAGTATAGTTTTCTGTTCTCCTATTAACTGAGCACTTAAAAAGTTTCTAAAGATTTTTAGATTCTTGCAAAAATAATGTTCCAGCAAAGATCAAAAGAGACTGGACCAATTTATTATAATTTAACAATTACAGCATGAAAAGCCACTAAAGACTTAAACCAGAGATTTGGCTCAGTGAGCTAAATACAATTAATTCCAATGTCTTACAAACTTGGATACCAAGTCTGGCTGAAGATCTGAACTTCACATTTCATTTTAAAACATTTATAAAGGAATGCTGTGCTTCAGTAGCATAGGTATTGCCAGAACAGATTCTAGTGTGCCATTGAGTTGCCCCATATCTGACCTTGTGTTCATCGATATTTTACACAACAAGAAGAAAAAGGAAGAATCTTTAGTCAAAGATGTTCAAACAAATCTGTATTCCTACAGTGTACTGATAGCTTTAAAAACTAAACATAACCCTGTTTTTATAGCATTTATTAAGTGCAGATCCAGAGTAATAAATAATTACAAAATTTTAAAAGTTCAGTCCTGCTTGCGCCTGGTTTAGCATAGTCTTCAAGTTAAAGGAAATGTAAACCATGTCCTTAGGGCACGACTGAAGAGCTCCTGATTTGGAAGATTTTTTAGGTTTTGAACAGCTGGTTAGATGAGGTAAGACAGCAACTTTTGACCATCAGGGTAAATTGCTAAAACGTACTGCGCTTTAGAAATCCTGGCTTGTATAACAACCCTTTGAGGCATAAATACAAGACAATGCATATTAAAACTGCCCTACACATGCAGTCACTTTGGTTTCTAAGTCAGTAGATGCAGAAAGGGGTCTTCAAGCTATGTTTCTATTCCATCCCAAACACCAGCTGTTCAACATTCTCACACAGATGAAGTTTTCCTCTCTGTTGATTGCTATTAAAAATTTAAGCATGTCTCTCATTTTTGCCTTCGTAAATAGCTGTTAACATCTGCTTACTGAAGTACTACATAAAACATATAAAAAATTATGATAAAAAAGTAAAATGGAAATATTAATCAATGATGGTAACAGTTATACACAGATATACGTATAACTGTTATATGTGGTTATGTGACTGTCATCCAAGTGGAGATACTGAATATACAAAAGCCAAGATGACCTTTTTTGTTTGACAAACTAAAAATGAATATTCATAATAACTTTATAGATTGGAAATAAAGATCTTAACCTATGTATGCTTTTATTTCTGTGTTTTGAATTAATTATGAAAGTATTGCAGCATGGACAAATATATCTGAAGTTACTATACTAAGTTGAAGAACAAAGGGTGGTGGTTTCAGGGCCCAATTTTAATGGTAAACATCTGTTTTTATATAAAGTTTCTCATCAAAACAGATTCAGCAGCAGTACTTAAGAATATACTATTTCCTATAAAAAGAAATGAGCAAGTGTTGGTTTATTTTTCTGCTACAGACACTCAAAAGATACTTCATGAATTTAGACAATGGAAATTTAGCAGCAGAGTATTTAAAATATTTTTTTTTTCAGAAATGCCACATTTACATTCTTCAGACATTTCTTTCTGACAAACCCAAATGCCTCATGACAAAAGTGATTTTTACTAGTCAGACTGTGACACTTAAACTCTCCAGGGGGATCATTGCATTGTGATCCATTCTGACATAGTCCAGCCACACAGTGATTTATGGCAATTTCACTACATGGCTCCTTATATTCTGGCTGGCAGGTACATCTGAAGCTATTAACTGGAACCTCACATTAAGGGTCATTTGTCAGGGCCAGCAGGATTTGATGTGCTTATTGAACAAATATTACTTCTGGGGAAAAAGTTGTATGGTTCCTGTTAAAATTACAGCTGGGAAAAACTTAAACAGACTGAAAGAAACAAATGTCAGGATTTAATAAATTCATTTAAAACCCAGTCAATATTTTCACTGTCATTAAGATTCTAACATACTGATGGGTTGCTAATTTCTCCTTATTTGCGCTGGATGTGATAATAACAACATACAAGCCATTTTATTAATTTGGTTTTTGAGATAGGGTGATTGTTAATGTTTTTGTCATTCAACACCTATCATAATGAAATCCTACTTTTGCTTGGGTCCTCTAGAATTTCAAACATAAAAATTATACTTATTGCAAAAACTATACAAAATGTAAAAATTGTAAAAAATATGCAACTAATAATAGCATAGTTGAACAAAACAGAGAAAGGGTAATAAAGAGGAAAAATCATCACCTTTGGATGAAAGACAGGGAAAAAAATGCTGCTGTTGCCTCAGACAATACAACAGAAAAGTGTTTTATTGTGACCATCTGCTCTAATAAATACATGTGATTGTTGTATTGAAGTAACCAGTCACAACTATAAAAGACACAGTGGAAGATGCAATTTTCTCTGTTGTATCCTTCTTGCGTATAGGGTTTCTGGAACTCAGAGATCAAAACCCACTAATTCCCAGTAAAGACAATTTGAACTTCAGCAATTAGATTAGAATAACGGAATTACTCTCTAAAAGTTTTAAAACCTTCATATTCTAAAATTAGAGACTGAGAAATGATGCACATGCAATTTTAAGAAAGCTTGTGTGTTCTCTGAAGACTGCTCATTTTCACAAGCAGACTTCCTGATCTAACAACGGCCGCAATCTGAAAAATGGTGTTCTGTTCCTGTGAGAAATTCAGTTGTCGTTTTATTTCTGTCTACCTCAGGGACAAGTCAGAACTTGTGTTTATGTACACATAATCTGAAAGAAAGTTAAAACATGTTGTAAGAATGTGCTATTATGAGTATTTAGGGTGTTTGTACTTCAGTTTCTTACCTACATATTCCATTCCTGAAATAAATAGATAAATAAATAGATAAATATTCTAAGGCAAAATAATTTCAACAGATTTACAGTTTTCTGTCATTCAGGTTTGAAGTGGAGTGTTTCAACAGTTTTAAATCTTTTGCAAAGTTTTCTCAACTAAGTAGTAAGTGAAAAAAATAAATCTCTGAGGCCAAAAGTCAGTTTTTTCCCATCATGTCAGCATTTTCTGGTGAATTAACATTTCATTGGATATTCCTCAAAAAACTCTACTGACAGCTGAAAAGTCATTATTACAACTTGCTTTGAATTTTATATTATGGTTTTCTGACAGGAAGACTGAAAAAATATTTTTTCAGCAAAAACTTGTATACGTCATTTAAGCTCAATTTAGTCTGGAGAGGAATCTTAAATAGCAGTCAGTCCACCTTCTGCTTACCACTCACTCACTTTGGTATCAACAAACGTGTACATTTTAAAATATTCTTGACACCACAGAAGTTCTGCCTCAGTCATATTAGGTTATTTACTGTGAACACTAATGTGACAATGATGGCAAGCTGATGTACCTGTCACAGGCAACAAAAGGAGATTTCATCTAGGCTACAGATAATATCTTTCCTCCAAGATTTGCTCTAAGACCAGGACCAAATGAATCTTGGTCGGCCTAGACCAATTCTGATTCAGATAGTTCCCAGCGGACAGACCTCACGGGTAGACCTTGCAGAGCTAGAAGCATACCATATATGAGCCTGAATCCACATGCCTTTCTCGCCCTCTTCTAGACTTTTACTAAGCAATTACTGTTGTCCAACAGCGTCTAGGTGTCTAGTCACCTCCATGCTAGAGCAGAAATTCTTGGCACAGGCACAGTAATTTCCCTTCACTGATATATTTGCAGGTGCTGCTCAACCCTGGAGATTCGTTTTTACCTACTACACAGAATTAAAGGACATTGTTATTTCTGTTTCATGAATGCAGTCCATTGTGGAATCAGACTGAAATTACAGGTTAGTATGAACTCTGTGTACATGAATGTAAGTTATATGGCATATTTACAAATTAACAAATTGTCAGATTAAACGGAGTTCTCTAACAGTAACAAGCTGTTCTCTAACAGTTTGGTAACTACTTATTGAACACCAGTAATTTTCTGATAATAATCTTCATTCACCAATGAACTCTAGCATTATGGATAATAACTTTTTTCTATGTTTCATGATGAAAATCTGAATACCTATAGCTCCATACAGAGGCACAAATCCTTTAGAGCAATAAATATTCATAGGCTTTGGGAGATGGGTAATTGTTGGCAACTCACACATTCCAGTCATGTCATGTGGGGACTCTGTATGGCAGGTCGACATCTTAACACCATATTTTAAAGTACTGTGTTCAGCTAGGTTTGGTTTAATAATTTTAATCAACTTTTATTATTCATATAGGGAATATGACGGCAAGGCAGGCAGGGCACAACCTTACTGACAAGCAATACAGTCCCACAGTACCCAAATGAGAAGAGCTGAGCAGGTCCAAAGCTGATAACCAGGGTCTGCCACAGCCCAGTGATGACCAGACAGCCTGCAGTGACAAGGTAGGTCTGAGATGAAGCTGGGAAGTCAAAGTCAGCAAGGCAAGGTCAGGCTGGCAGGAGCCTGCTGGTACACTCTGACATATGGCAGGGAACTACATCACTTCTTGCACACGCACAACTCCTGACCAAGTTTCTCAGCACGGACATTTCTTTTTCCACAACACCAGTACATTGCTAAATCCCATTCAGCGTGAATTCTCTGGATCTGTTTTTGCAGATTACTGCCTGGTTGTTCCCAATTTGTATGTTTTTGTTTATGACTGCCAAAGAGGACGCGTCTTCGCTCAGCTGAATCTTCTTTCTTTTCCAGACCATTACTAGAGTTTTTGACTGTCTCTCTCCTAGATTCATGCCATCTGCAAGTTCAGTCACAATATTCCCAATTCCATCATCCAGGTCATTGATGAAGAACATTAATGAAGAACATTAGTGGACCCAAGACACTTCCAGTGAAATTCTTTTCCACACTGAATCACTATCACCTTTTACTATTTTTTTCCAGTGAGTTATGTGTCATTTAGTGGTAGTTTCACTAAGACAGTGTTCCCTTGGTTTCCTTATAAGAATGCTGATGCACTCAAGATATATATCACCTACTTCTTCCTTATCCAGAAGGTTTATTACCACCTGAGAACAGAAATTGCAATGGTTTCACACATTTTGCTCTTGAGAAATCCATGTTACCTAGTGACTGATTGTCATCTTTTTATTGGTTTCAGATACTTATAAATAGTTCATCTTTACATTTTCTCTAGTATTTTTTCAAGAATTCAAGTTAGACCTGACAGTTCTATACTTCACCTCTGCTCTTTTCTACCTTTCTGTTATTTGACCTATCCACAAGCCAACAGCTTTGAAATTGTTCTGAATCATTTCTAAATACCACAGCTGAAGTTGTGGCCAAACAGACTTTAAAGTATGCATTTTCATCTAAGCGTTTCCTAGATTATTCTTTTTTTTTGTGGTCAAAGATCTTCCTTTTAGACAGTTCAATGTAGTTGACTTTTTTGCTTCAGGTCAAGCAGAAAGCATGTTGAAAACTTCTTGGCATTGTATGTCAACAACTTTCTCTCTTTGTTAGGAAGCACATTGACACTTTCCTTTCTCTCTTCTAAAGAATTACCCAAATATCAGCTATACATGTCCTTCCATCTTTTTTTTTTTTAATGGTACTTCATTTCTTCTTGAATATAGAACAAAACAGCAGAACAGAAGTTAGTTATCTAGAAAGTTCTTTTAAAAAAGGAGTGACTTCATAAACTCTGCTGCTAGTGATCTTCAAATTTTTCTGTAAGATCTCTGACCTTTCTGTCACTTTCTTTCTCTTCATTCTCCCCCTGTCTAGAATTTCTTTCTGCCAGTGAGGGCTAATAAGTGCATCACTTCTCTCTTAGCAGCCTGACTTGAATGACCATTTCTACTGCTTTGGACCAGTTGGACCTTAAGCCGTACAGTTTAATGAGAAGATGTAAAAGAACTATTGCTCTAGAGTGTTTTTTTCAAAAAACCCCTCACACCTAGGAAAAGGGCCACAAAGGCCAAATACATCTTCCAATACTGTAGGAACATTTTTGTCAGTTCCACTAAAAGATGGATTAGACCTAGAGAAAAAGAATTAAGAACAGAGGCATACTCTATACATCTTACAGATATACACCAGAAGACTTATAGCTATTACAACAGAAGTTTGATTATTGTACTACAGCAGGCAGCTTCAGATTCTCTATTATTTACACTAAGAAGCCACAGAATAAGTTTTTATTCTACTGTGCTTGCTGCCTTGGAATGTGTCAGACTGTCTTATCATTTTGTGGTATGATGCATTAGAACAGGACCTAATACTATTTTACAACTGCAGAATAATATAGCCACAAAAGTAGAAAGGAAAAAGAAAAACCTTATGAAATAATAGCAGTTATCCATTTTCATTTTACCAGAAGGACTGCAAAGTGGTCAGTATTTGTGGCTTCTTTTGGGAGGATGTCAAGATGTACTGAGAAGGTGATGTGTATCGCAGTACGTACCTTGTTTCTTATTACCAATAGATAATTTATTACCCTTTCCTATATAATCTCTTGTAATTTAGATGCAAAAACTATGGCATTTATAAATTCCCTTATGCTTAATGAAAAAATGAGAGTAAGAAATTGCCTACTAGAAATAGTTTTGATTTTTCCATATTTTTTTGTTGCATCTTGTCATTGATCAGTCTAATATGATATCACTTAATGAAATGTAACTACAGGACCTGAAAAATGGCAAAACTTCAGCAGATAATTAAAACTAAGTTCCAGAATCATAGTCCTCTCCTCCCTCTATAAAGGAGTGACTGTACATTCTACTTTGATATTTTTTAAAACAAATTCTGTGTAACAAGACCAAAGCAGGCAAAACCAGTTAGAATCAGGGAAAAAGCAATGCTGCTAGTAGGTCAGTATGTAACAGCTGGCTTCAGCTTTTAGGCCAGTGGCATTTTTTAAACATAAAAAATAGTAATAGTTCACAGGAATAGATTAGTATTCTAGAAGTAAAAAAAATCTTACCACTCAAGTGTTGCTAGTTTGGTTAGAAAATAAATAAATAACATGCCTTGATTCTCACCTGATTTAGAGTACCAGTAGCAAGATTAACTCAAATTAAAATGATGGTGCTCTACCAGTGAGAAAGCAGAAGCAGAGCCATATGTCTTCTTAAAAAAGAGGAAAAAGAGGACAGAAAAAAATTCTTTAAAAGTTTTTTTCAAAATGCTTGTTTTGTAAAAGCGTATTTCTTAGAGGAGTTTCTGTTTGTTTTTTATCTCTCTCACTGATAGTTTACAGGTAGATTACACAGGAATATTTCTGCCTGTCTAGAATTAAAACAAAAAACAATCACTTCTTTCTCCTTGCGTTCTTTTTTCAATGCTGATATATGCAACAGTCATGCTTTAATAGACTATATAGGGGATGGCTTATGTTTTGAGGGTTTTTTTCTGCTTTAATAGTGTTCTTTGATGCTTCCTGTTAATTGAATTGATTCATAATTGCTTGCTACTATTACTTTTAGTGATGTATCTTATATATCCAACACCCATTCATTATTGATAACCTTACCTTAATGTGTATCACCATCAAAAACTCTCTTTATTCTGTCTATCGTGTTAATCTATTTTGTTCTGAAAAAGAATATGAAGAGTTTCTAGTGAAAAGAATTAAGATTTAGTGAGGAGAAATAGCTCTTTCATTCCCTCAGTAGAGTACACAATTAATTCAAAACAGCACCTTTTTAAAACCAGTAATGTAAACTGATGGAGAAAATTCACATAATTTTTTTTTTGTGTGTGTCCTCAAAGCTTATATTTATTTGGCAGGTCTATATACTTTCCAAGCATTTAATATTTCTTAGAAATAAATACCTATGAATTTCAATAGAAACCAAATATATGTGAACTATGCTTTTATAAAATGCAATAATAACAATATAAACAACAATAGTAATAATATATATTTTCTAACTTCTGATGATTACACAAAATTTAGCTCAGCTTAATATCTCTGAAAAAAAAGATCAGTGAAATACGAAGCTCCCAGTATAATAAGCACAAGCAGTGGGCAGTGTTGCTATCTTCCATCAGTCACATCTCGGAGGCATTGCCTGCCTTTTAGAATTCATGTGAAAAGAATAAGGAGATAAGAGGATGAGCTACCCCCCATAGTGTGATTTGATACTGGATTAAATAAAGAGCTCTTGAGTGCAATATTCTTATTTTGGAGATAAATTAAGTTTGTTACAGAAAGTAAGTTCAATGACCTTATTTAAAAGAGAATAGTTTCTGAAGTGCAACACAAAGTTGGGCATGCATTTCCGCAGGAGTGTAAAAGCTTTTTAAAGTAAAATTAAGGAAGACAAATAAGAAAATAAAAATAAACATACATTAGCCTGCTATTCATGTCATTCATGGTATTAAGCTTGGCAGATAATACACAACCAAAATTTTGGGGTTGAACTATTTCTGTTCCTGTTGGACAGAGAGAAAGCACATCGACATTCCCTTTCATCCATCATATACTTTCTAGTTTATCTTTTGTAATTTTCAAAGATAATATAATTATAAGATCCAAATATGATCCTTCATTTCTTATCAGATTAGAATACCATATGATACTGGAAAAGCTGAAAAAACCACAAGATTCTTTCTAGTAACAGATAAGTAGGAAAAAAAAGAAAAAGGTGATTAAAACCCATAAGGACCAAATATGATCCTTCATTTCTTATCAGATTAGAACACCATATGATACTGGAAAAGCGCTGAAAAAAACAAGATTCTTTCTAGTAACAGATAAGTAGGAAAAAAAAGAAAAAGGTGATTAAAACCCATAATACAACAGCTATAGACTTTCCTGAAGGTCTGGCCAGGCAATTCTGTTAGCTGATAATGTCAAGAATTTTATATAATATTTTTATTCATTAGTAATGCAAATAGAGCCATAGAAAATGAAAACTGAACAAATGTTAGTTGTAGATTCTTTCTAGTAACAGATAAGTAGGAAAAAAAAGAAAAAGGTGATTAAAACCCATAATACAACAGCTATAGACTTTCCTGAAGGTCTGGCCAGGCAATTCTGTTAGCTGATAATGTCAAGAATTTTATATAATATTTTTATTCATTAGTAATGCAAATAGAGCCATAGAAAATGAAAACTGAACAAATGTTAGTTGTTTTTCAGTACATTGCAGGACCAGAAGGAGAAGATTAATTTGACAGTGAATTGTTGAAGCAGGAAGTTATTTTAGAGAAGGGTAGGAAAGCATAAAGACAGACCAAAAACACAGATGAAGAATTAAATGCATGTATGGAAATATCAAAGGAAAAGAATAAATGCTGTCCAAAATAAGGAATGTTAGCATTGCTAAAAAATCGGCAGTAGCACGAAGACCATTCTGGTTTTGTCCATATAAATACACTCCAAAATATATTTTTTTAAATCAGAGATTGCCAAACAACATAGCAGATCATAATTCCAAAACCTTTAGATCCTTGATTAGAAATTTGAATATATTTAGACCTATATGGGTCAAATCACTTATTAGTTATCTACTTCCCAGAAATAGAAGTTTTGGACTAAACATTGGATTGTTAAACATATAAGCCAAACATATGAAATTTATGTTTAGTAGACACAGCATACTAACTTCAGAAGAAGGCCATAGTTTGATTGTCACTGTAACTGCTTTACAAATAGTATGATTTTAAGCATATTGACCAAAATTTTAGGTGTCTATAGCTGTTTTCTGGAAAAGGGTGTCTGAAAATAAATGTTATTTGCATTTCTAATATCAGAAACAGAGGAAGACAGAGAGGAGCCAGAGATTGCATCAATGTGAAGGACTGAGCAGACCAATGGGTAGACTAAAACTCAAGCTTTGGAAGTCTGTAAAATAAAAAATTGTAACAGAAAAAAATGATGGAAAACTATGTATGTGAGTTTTGGAGTGCATGTTTATACACCCCCATACCTCACTCTATGCACGTATATACACTTTTTTTTTTGGTAAGGTGAAAGTATGAGTGTTCCTGCCTACTAACAATGCTTCATTTCTCAACATTATGGAATCTCTAAGTGGGATGCATACATTTCTCTCTTAATTTTTCTTTAAGGAACTGTCTTGCGTAGCTGTTTTGTGAAGCATTGTCCAAGGTAGGTTTGGGGAGGTATATTGAAACAAAGCGTTATAATATAAAAGTACTCATAACATTGTCTCTGATCATGTCTGCCGCCTTCTGGTCACCTATGTCTGACAATGTAGAAAGGAAATGAGGAATTACTCATTATTCTTCTAGTTCCTGCATGCTTGGTGCTGGCTTATGTGACAGAAGTAAAAACTTTCATGTACATGCCTCTGTATGGTAACTTTAAATACACAGACTTACACTTAATAGTGCATTCAGTTTAGGCTTTTTGTTAACAACTCAGTAACTTTGTGTTTGTTTCTCATTCGCTGAAATGGGGAACAAAGTTTCATTATCTCCAAGGTATGCTTTGAAAACAAGCTAAAAGCTGTTAAAGATATGAAGTTTGGTGGAATATAAGTGACAATTTGAAAAGATAATTTTAAAATATCCATGGCCAAACAATCAATATGCACAAGTAGTTACTCTCTGCAGTCTTAGAAGAGTGTTGGTATCATCATCATTACTACTATCATTCAGTAGTAAAATATGATTTTTTAAAAATACAAAACTGTAATTATCTACACTATGATAGATTTTATATAGCATGCAGTACTCTCCGGACAGTTCTTCACAGTGAAGGTGCTAATAAACAGCTTGAGTGCTCTTTTCTGAGAGTTCCATCAGTGTCTTACCTTACTCCTTTTCTTAGCAATGACAGTACCCTAAATAAGCCCAGATATCCTTCTATATCCTTCTATATCCTTCTATCCTGACTATCTATCGTAGTCAGTTGTCTATGCAGCTAATCTTGCCTGCTTACCCTTCCAGTTAGCATTATTTAAGTTTTGTCCATGATGGCCTTGTTCTAAACATGCATATGGCAATGAAAGGTATCTATTGTCTTTTATTTATTTTTTATTTATTTCTATCATCTTTTCATCATCATATATATTTCTATCATCTTATAATTTTATTTATTTCTATCATCTTTTAATGAAAGGTATACAAGAGCAGCCCCCAGGGAGCGTGAGCAACCCGGAGTGCGGCGAACAGGGCGGGCAAACAGGACGTGGCACATCAGAAGGGCGTGGCGCGGCAGTTTGCGCGGCAGTTCATGAGGGAGGGCGTGCAGGGAAGGCGAGC
>NW_008794579.1:634759-641675 GCF_000699145.1 Aptenodytes forsteri
TAGTGGGCATGGCGTTGTTGGGTTGACGGTTGGACTCGATGATCTTAGAGGTCTTTTCCAACCTTAAGGATTCTGTGATTCTATGATTCTATGATTCTATTTTCTACATAAAATTGTAGTTATAATGACATCTGTGCCTGTCATTGACAAAAGAATCATACATACTGAAGAATGGGGGTGTGAGGGGTCCCATTTTTATGGTACATTCTGGAAAAAACTGTGGGGTAGAAATCTGGAGCTGCTACGCCTCAGATTCTTCTTGTCTACAGAGATTATATGAATACAAACAAAACTTGAGGTTTCTCACATGCAAAAGGGAATTAAGTGGCTTTCTAGATCTGATTCATTTGTTTACCTGAGTAATAAACCTTAGGGGTATTTTTTGTTTGTTTGGGGTGATCTTATTAATTTCTTATTATATGTGAATGGGCTCATTCTATCAGCAAGAGGCACTTAAATATGGTAACATATTCCATTAATGTATCAGACAATAAGAAAAATGTAGAGATGCCAAATATAAGAAGCAGTAAATGAAAAAGTAGTCAACAGTTGGGGACTTAAATACTTTATAGAAGAGTATAACTTTGGTGAATTTTGAAATACAACTATGATGGTTTTAACAGGTCTTTAAAATAACTGTTTAACATTGAGAGAACAGATGATTCCATTCTATTCTGTTACTGCTGTTACAGTAGTTTTAGAAATGAATAGACTCAAGCAGAAGTCTGTCATTGAGATATTTCTTCACCTGGGGGATTTGTAATGGGTTATTACAGTATTTCTCAAGACATCACTGTTTTGTGTCTGCTTTTGTTAACAGTAACTCAATGTCTTATTATCCACTTTGAAATAAACAGTGTTGTTTCTATTAGAAAAATGTCAAAATTTAAAGTCAACTCTTAGGGTTGGAGGATTGAATTGATGTTACGAATGAGCTGTTAATCAATAGAATTTTTTTGTTCTATATTTTTAGCCTAAAAAATGACAGCACATTTTTGGAAAACAGAGAAGGCAGCAGCAATTTATTCTTGTTCTACATCAGGCAAATTTCACTTCCCACTGGCATGAAGCACTATACTGATAAAGATAGGAACACAGGAAGAAAATTGGAATTATAAAAGAGAAAGAAACTTAGTAAAGCTATTACACCTAATAAGTTCAGATCCTTTCACAACAGTGAGAAATTTGCCATGTGCTCTCTTAATCATGTTTACTTTCTCTTTCTTCATCACAGCCTCCCTTAACATCAGTCCCTTGTAAGACACCTTTTAATGAACTTTGCGAAGTAAGTTGCTCTTCTCATTTACCCTTTCTTAGCTTCTTGTTTCCTGTTTTTATCACAATGCTTTTGGATTCCATATTTTTCCTTCTTCTTGTGCTGGTTTTGGCTGGGATAGAGTTAATTTTCTTCAGACTAGCTAGTATGGGGTTATGTTTTGGATTTGTGCTGGAAACAGTGTTGATAATACAGGGATGTTTTCATTATTGCTGAGCAGTGCTTACACAGAGTCAAGGCCTTTTCTGCTCCTCACCCCACCCCACCAGCGAGTGGGCTGGGGGTGCACAAGAAGCTGGGAGGGGACACAGCTGGGACAGCTGACCCCAACTGACCAAAGGGATATTCTACACCATATGATGTCATGCTCAGCATATAATGCTGGGGGAAGAAGGAGGAAGGGGGGGACGTTTGGAGTGATGGCGTTTGTCTTCCTAAGTAACCGTTATATGTGATGGAGCCCTGTTTTCCTGGAGATGGCTGAACACCTGCCTGCGGATGGGAAGTAGTGAATGAATTCCTTGTTTTGCTTTGCTTGCGTGCACGGCTTTTGCTTTACCTATTAACCTGGCTTTATCCCATCCCACGAGTTTTCTCACTTTTACCCTTCCAATTCTCTCCGCCATCCCACTGTGGGGGAGTGAGTGAGTGGCTGTGTGGTGCTTAGTTGCTGGCTGGGGTTCAACCATGACACTCCTAAACTTGGTTGCATGCTTCTTTACGCTGCCTAGTATGTGCTGATGTATAATGAATGGTTTTCAATGCCATCATGTGAATTTTCTTCTTTCCCCATTTACTTCTTATCTTTTGTAAAAACTGTCTGTAATTAAAAGGTATATCTATTTCAATAAATGTTTTTAATCATCGTATCTTGTTTCACCTCTTTTTAATTTACCAAAATTATACATATTTCAGTTTTTGAGTGCAAAAGCTCACGAAATGCTTATTTGTGTAAGAATAATATAATGAAATCTCACCTAAGTAGAAACTGCAGTTTTGTTTGCTTTTATACATTTATGTCCACTTTTTAACAGATAATAAAGATTAGGTTTAAAAATTAAAATCTTACTGTGCTTCTGGGAACAATTTAAACAAATAGAAGGTACAGTTGCCAGTGTATTACAGAATACACAGTTATGTATTACATCATAATGCACACTTTGAATACATAGTGTTTGTGCAATTACATGACCACTGCAGGAATTACCTACTGTGATTTTTTTTACCAGTATTTGTATTCACATAAATGTTGAAGTGTAGACTTTCCTTTGCATGGAACGTGTATATTAAGGTTTCTATTACAACTTAAAACATGTATAGCAACTTAAAACAAAAGTATGACAATTACAAATGTGGAATCTTAAAAATTCACTGCACTGTCATCTTGTTCTTCTAGTGAAAATAATGAAAGAAGGCAGAGGTATGTATATCTCAAAATTTGATTTACGTATATTACATATACCATACATTAGTATTTTAACTGCCCGTTCTCTCTATGGCTTAAAAGCATAATAATGTTGCACTACAAAATTGTTACAAGTCTTCTGACATTGAAAAGATAAAACAGAGAAACTGATGTTGTCTTTCTGCTGCCTTGACATTTATAGCTTTTCATTTTGTAAGCAACAAACAGCAATGTCACTGCAATTACCTACAACTGAATGACTGAACTAAATATATAAATAAGAAAAACTGAAGTGTTTTGAAGAATTAATTTATATAAATTTATCTGTGCTCTTCAAAAAGAAAAGTACAGCCTGCATTTAAAAAAAAGTTTGTTGAGCCTATCTAGATGTCATGAGGAAATGTACAATCTGTTACTCAATTCCTAGATCTGTCTTTAAAGAACTGTATTGCTTATTAAAGTGTGTCCTCCATTAAGTTTATGAACAATAGAGTTATTTAGCAAGTATAATAAATATCAGGATAATCTACTTTGATAAGAAAATATTCTAAAAACATGTATGAAGAGATTCTGTACGTGTGCATATATATAAATGCATATAGGTTGGTGTGCATATCTATAGCTATGCATACATACACATGAGAGTCAGAAGAAGAAGAGACAATGAAGACATCATCATCCAGCTTACACATTGCTTACAAATAGCACTGATGGCACTGTCTAGATGTAAACAAAATTTTGGATTCATTTATTATTAATACTACATAAATATAGCATTTAAATTAAGCAACAGAGCCAACAAACAAACTCATCCTCTTCTTTTCCAGGATTATTTTAAATTTATTGTGGGTTACTAATTTTTATTACAGGTCCATCAAGAATTCTAGGTTTTTTTGAACCACTTTGGTATAGTGTAACTGTTTCAAATGACAGAACTTACAAAATTAAACACAATTGGAAGAAAAAATTAGCTGAGAGAATTTAAACTGAAAAATATAAATGACAACAAGGAATCTTTCCAGAAATTGTAGTTATCTAAATCTAAATGTTAGATGCTTAAAAAATCAAACCTACAATTAAAGCATATGTCTAGATAAAATAGTCTTAAAAAACAAATAGAGAACAAGTATAAAACTGGATAAGTTCATAAAAATTAATATCAGCAAGAAACTGGAAGTTACAGACTAATAATAAAAGAGCCTAACAAGTAAAAGTAGAAATCTGTGACAAAAAACCCAGATACATAAGGAAGTTTTCAAGTATAAAAACAAAGAAACAGAGTGGGGTAGGTTGACTGTGGCTTACAGGTAAGCCCTCATTCCAGTCGCTTGCTTACTCTCCCTGACTGGGATGGGGGAGAGAACTGGAAGGGCAAAAGTGAGAAAACTGGTGGGTCATGATAAAGACAGTTTAGTAGGTGACAAAAAAACCCCAAACAACCCCAAGTGATGCAAAGGCAGTCACTCTCCACCTCTTACTAGCAGACTACTGCCCAGCCAGTCTCTGAGCAACAGCTACTTTAGAAAAAAACTCCCCCAGCTTTTATTGCTGAGCGCAACGTCACATGGCATGGAATATCCCTTTGGTCAGCTGGGGTCAGCTGTCCCAGCTGTGTCCCCTCCCAGCTGCTTGCCCACCCCCGGCCTACTTGCTGGCGGGGCAGAGTGAGAAACAGAGATGGCCTTGACGCCGTGCAAGCACTGTTCAGCAATAGCTAAAACATCCCTGTGTTAACAACACTGCTTTGGTCACAGATCTAACACACAGCACCGTATGGGCTGCTGTGAAGAAAATTAACTCCGTCTCAGCCAGACCCAGTACAAAAAGCCAATCAATTCTTTGTTTGGGAGGAATACTCATTAATGACTCATATTTTTTTAGTCTTTTTGAGTCTTTCTGCTCTGTTGATGAGCAGGTCAGGGACTCTTTTTAATTATATCTTTCTCAATTCCAAATAATGAATAAAAGTGGGTTTTGTTTTGTTTTGGTTTTTTTCTTAATGAAACAGTGACAAAGAAAAAATAATAAGATACTGAAGGTAAAGGTAGATGACTTTTTTCACATTTTCAGGATCCAAGCCTGCTGGATGGTATGGGTGATGTTCTGTGCAGAAAGGACGGGTTACACATTTGCTTTCTAGATTCTTTCCTAGGTCCCCAAATGGGGCATTTTTTGCTCTGCCTTGTTATCATCTTCCCTCTGTCATTCTCTTAGGTTGAGGCTAGGACTGATGAGCATTATTCTGTTGTATTACCATACTTAATTTTGTCTGACATTTTTGCTGATACATACACAAAATTCTAGTAACCACCCTCCTATAGTAATGTATGAGTTTCATGAGGACATAATGATTTATTCAATACGTTATTTCATACATCTTAGAAAGCTAAACTAAATGGCACCCTTTCCTGTACCAGGCTTAAATAGCATGATGTAAATATTACTGGGGGAGGAGAGAGGAAGGACAGGTTAACCATTACACTGCAGAGTGAAAAAGCAAAGAATGGCCTAGGAAGATTATTTTTTCTACTTCCTTATTTTGAAAATACTTTAGAATACTTCTGAATTTTGTTCTTTATAAAAAGAGGGCCTCATAATTTGTGCCAATTTTAGAATTGTCACCTTTTTGTGCTAGGCCTTTTATGACTAAACTATTACATATAATATAACAGACAATTGAAGTCTTTAACGAATTTTGTAAAGGCTTCCATAAAAAAGTGAAACAAATAATCAGACCTTCTATGGTAGCAAATGGCTGGATGTTCTCAGGAAGCTTGCTATTAGAAAAACATCTAAATATACCAAGATTCTCAAAAACGCAGAAGAACTACTGGAGTTACTAAAAATATACTTAACATTTCACAGATATCAGAGAAAAATTAATGCTAATATATGGATCAGCTATAAATGTAAGGAGGAACTCCTGGGAAGGACCCCTAATGATATTCCCTGTCACTCATTGCTTCCAGGTACTGCTTTTGCAAGAGTCAGGTATGTGGCAGGTCCTGGGGAGCCAGCTGCATAACCTCTGCTTCTCCAACAGCTCTGACTATCAGCGGCCTCAGCCCTCTTCCTGGACAAAGAGTCAACACTGATATCTCATGGATGTGACTGCCCACAGAAGTTTCAGTATAAAGACTTTGCAAAAGAGCTAACATCATGTGAATGTATTAACCTCTATTTCCCTAAAATATTGAGTCCGCTAACAACTGCGTTCAAGCAGTTCTGTACTCTTTTGCTACATGACTACGCAAAGCATCTTCTGTAAGTGGTAGACTGCTGAACAGCATTTCTACAGCTGATTGACTAGATGAACTTGTTTAGAAAGAATGCTATCCCAGTATGGGTTAGGATGTTAGAAGTATAAGAAAAATGTACGACTTACAAATTGTATAAATGAATTGTAACTTGGAGCAAGAAATTGATAATAGGAACTTTAAACTACACATCAGGTAATCTTTTTGGTAAGCTGAGCAACAGTTTCATGTAAAAAATGCTAGACTTTCTTATCAGGCAACTTTGAAATGAAAGCAAAAAAATAACCATTACAAATTCTATGTTAAGAGTGATTGTGCAGTAGCAGTGTGAAGGACTGAATGATTTCCTAAACATTTCCCACCTGTAATCTTGATGATTCACTTTATTTTTTGAGTCACATCATGCAACACTTTTCTAAGGCCTCTTGCTGGAGTAAAAACTTTCATGTATAAGCTTCTACTTCATAATAAGGGTTGCCAGAAGTGTTTGAAAGAGAGTAGAGTCTTATTTCATGGTACAATAAACTTTAATAACAGAGAACCTCCCAAAAAGGAAGAATTTGATTTACAATTTTTCTGTGTGTGAGTTTACTCTTAATCAGAAGTACTGCTTCTTTGATTCATTTGATTATTAAGTTGAACAAAAAATTGATTCTAGGTTGAATCCATCAATCCAAGCATATCAACTGACAGGATTTTCTGCTTCAAAATCAGTCTACTTTAGCAATCATGCTAATCATCCACTAATCCCACTGAAAAAAGAAATATCTATGTATTCAGTTAGGTGTAGCAGGGATAATACATCACTGAGGCATGAATGGGGATGGGAAAGAAGCTGTGGCTGGAAAGCTGCCTGGCGGAAAAGGCCCTGGGGGTGCTGGTCGACAGCCGGCTGAACATGAGCCGACAGTGTGCCCAGGCGGCCAAGAAGGCCAATGGCATCCTGGCCTGTATCAGAAATAGTGTGGCCAGCAGGAG
>NW_008794579.1:642072-649483 GCF_000699145.1 Aptenodytes forsteri
TGTGATGGTTGGATGATCTTAGAGGTCTTTTTCAACCTCAATGATTCTATGATTCTATGATTCTGTGTAGTAGATGTAAGGTTTTGTAAAAGACAAAAACATGAGAACGTCCTGTAAGAACCTAAGAAACACCCTGTGTGGTCAGTGCAATGGTACATCTAGCCTAGAACTGCCTGAAAGCAGAAAAAAAGAGGCTATTTAGGGAGAGCATATTAGCTTAGCCACTTCCAGCAGTCTGTTCCCTTTGAAACCTCCAAGCATTCAGGTGTATTAAAGAAGTTAGAGGATCCTTTAGTATCCATTTACAGCCTTTTTGGTTGTGAATTTGTCTAATCCCTTACCAAACCTTCTAAATGATTTCTCTAGCTACATCACATTCTGTGGTAACAAATTAAGAAATGTAATGTTGTCTGTTAAAAGTTCTTTTATGTGTTTTAGTCCAAAATCCTACTAGGTTCTTCAAGTGCCTTCTTGCTTCTTGTGAACAGGCTTTGGTGAACAACTGTTCTGCTTTCAGTTTAGCCCCTGCTTTCATGATTTTCTTTCTAAGCTTCCTCTCTTTCCCTCATGCTTTTCTTCCACAAACTTAAAGGTCCTTGCTTTTTCAAAAGGCAGTTGCTCTATTCCATTGATCACTTTTGTTACCTTTCTGAATACATTCTACAAATCCAACATCTTCTAGATTAATATTTCCTTAAACATCAGATTACCTGGGGAGAAGTTATAAACTCTAAAGAGTGACTCCTCATTTCTTCCTCAAACTGCGCTTCTCTACTTTACCATTTCAAGGCAAGGTTTCCAGATGACAGACTACTGTTATAATAAAGTTTTTACTACACCAGTATAGTGCTTGTACTTCATTTTGGTTTTTCCCTTGTTAAAATTCAGTATAGATATGAAGCCATTTCCTAGTGGAAGGCTAAATTAACACTGGGGAAAAAAAAAGATATTTGAGAAGTTTTTAAATATTCATACAAATTCTGGCTTTGGAAAAGCATTGCATATAAACAAACACTTTTTTTTTTTTTCAGCTACAAAGTTGATTGATAAAAGATGACACCCTAATGAAGATTATGGAAAACTTTTAGGTATGGCTGAAATGCTTGCAGTCTTAAAAACTGTGCATGTAAGCACAGGTAGTTCTATTCAAGGTCAACTTAAAGTATTACATTTGTAAAGTATACATAAAATTAGGCAAAGATTCCTTATTTAATAATAGAATCACCAGATAATTTATGTTGGAAATGACTTCTCGAGGCCGTCTAGTGTAATCCTTACCGAGAGCAAGACCAGCTAGATCAGGTAGTTCGGGGAACTGTCCTGTCAAGATCTGAATATGTCTCCAAGGACGGGGATTCTACAAGTTTCCAGACAACTTGTTCCAATTGTTAACCACCTTCATAGGGTTCCTCCCCCCCCAATATCTAATCAGAATTCTCCTCCATTCCAACTTGTGTCCATTGCCTCTTGCCGTGCCACAATTTTCACCTCTGAGAAGAGCCTTGCTCTGTCTTCCCTGTATCCTCCCATGAGGTGGTTGTAAACCCCAATAAAATCTTCTCTTAGCCTTTTCTTCAGGCTGAACAGGTCCAGTTACCTCATGCTCTCTTTGTACATCAGGTTCTCCAGGCCCCTGGCCATCTTCATAGCCCTTTGCTGGACTTGCCCCGGTATGGCAATGTCCTTCTTTTAGTGGAGAATGCAAAACTTAGGCACAGTCCTTCAGATGCAGTTTCACAAGTCACAAGTAGAAAAATAATCATCTCCAGACTTGCTAGCTACACTCTTCCTAATGGAGCCCAGGATACTTCTTTGCTACAAGGACGCATGGCTGGCTCATGTTCTACTTGTTGAACACCAGGACCCCCAGGTCGTTTTTTGCAAAGCTGCTTTCCAGACAGTCGGCCACCAGGCTCTACTGGTGCATGGGATTATTCTTCCAAAGCTGTGGGACTTGCATTTCTGTTTGATGAACTCTCTGAGATTCCTGTTGGCCTGTTTTTCCAGCCTGTCAAAGTCCCTCTGAATAGAAATCCTAGCCTTCAGCATATCAACCATTCGCCCCAGTTTTATATCACCTGTGAATTTCCTGAGAATGTAACCCATTGTCCAGGTCACTAATAAAAACACTAGACAAATTTGATTCCACTATCAAATAATGATGAATGCCACTGGTTACCAATTGCCAACTAGGCTTTGTGCCATTTACCACAAATCCTTTAAACATGGTGGTCCAGCCAATTTTGAACCCATCTTAACTGTTTACTTTTCCAGTCTGTATACCTCATTTTGACAACAGCATTACTCAGGGAGGTCACGTCAAAAGCCTTGCTAAAGTCAATTGCATCTACTGCTCTCAACTTATCTACAGACCTGGCTATTTCATGATAGAAGGCTACCAGATTAGTTAGGCATGATTCACCCTTGGTAAATCCATGGTGACTGTTTCCAGTCACCTTCCTGTCCTTCATGTTCTTGCACACAGCTTCCAGAAGCATTTATTCTATAATCTTCCTAGGGATTGAGGTTAGAGTGACTTGCCTGTAGTTATCTGAATCCTCCTCTTTAAGATGGGGTTGCTTTTGCCTTCCTCCAGTCATCTGAAACCTCCCCTAATCAGTATAACTATTCAAAGATAATAGACAGCAGTCTCACAATGATGCCAGGCAGCTCCCTCAGCACCTGTGGATGCATCTCATCAGGTCCCACATACTTATGTATGCCTAATTTGCTTAAGTCCTTCCTAATTATTTTCCTCTGCCATGCCCAATGCTTTACTCCCACAGATTCTGCCTCTAGGCAGAGCAATCTGGGAGTCACCTGAGGGTGAGCTTATCAGTAAACAGAAGCAGGGAAGCCATTAATAACCTCTCTCTTTTCCATACCGTTTGTCACTACATGCATATCGTTCATCAATGAGGCCGTGTTTTCTTCATCCTTCTGCCACACCTGCTCAGCTTTCTGCACATTGGAATGGACCATTACTGTGTTTGAGAAGGTTGTCCTCGGCTCCTTTGCCTTCCAAGGGTGGGAATCCAGTCAAGCAGATTCCTCAAACAAAATGAGCTCTCCTTAAATTCAGGGCTGTGATTCTGCTGCTTGTCTCTTCTCACAAGATTTTCAACTCAGTCACTGGGGCCAAGGCTGCTTTACATCCCTCACCAGTTTTTCCTTGTTTGTGAGCAACAAGTCCAGCAGAACATCTCCCCTGTCATCTGGTTGATCACCTGTATCAAAATTTTTTTCTCAACACTACAGATGTCTCCTGGGTTGCTTGTGCCCAGCTCTATTAAACCACCAGCAAATACTGTGGTCATTGAAGTTGCACATGAGTATGAGGGCCTGTGATGGTGAGACTTCTTCAAGCTGTTTAAAGAAGGCTTAATTTACTTCCTTTTCTTGACCAGGTGGTCTGTGGCAGATGCCCACCACTGTGTGGGTTTGCCCACTAATCCTTACCCATAAGCTCTTGACTGGGCCATCATTCATTCCAAAGCAAAGGTCAGTATATCTGAGGCTCTCTTTTGCATAGCGTGAAACCCATCCTTCTGACCTTCTCAGTTTGTCTTTCCTAAAGACCCAGTATCCTTCCACTGCAGCACTCTGTTTGTGTTGGCTAGCCCACTGTGTCTCTCTAAACCCCGTGAGACTGCTGCTGTGCCACTGCACACACACTTCTAATTCCTCATGTTTGCATCACATGCTGCATGCATTTCTGCATATGTACTGAAGAGGGACCCCTTCAGTCATGCTGCTTTCCCAAGTGTGAGAGCCTCCCCCACTATTCTGTCCCCTAGACACTTTCTCATTGCTCCATGTGCCTTCATTTCTCTTCCTGTTAAGGCAATCCTCCTCTCATGTATCTAGTTTAAAGCCCTCTCATTAGGGTAGGAAGCCTGTTGCCAAAAATGCTCTTATTCTACTTTATCAGCTGGGCCACATCTCTCACCAGTACTTACTGTTCTTCAGAGAGGGTACTAAAAGCTAAAGATCTGTCTGCAATACCAGCCAGACACCCAAGCATTCACCTGCATGACGTGCCCAAACCTACCTAAGCCTTTGACTTTCACTGAAAAGACTGAGGAAAACACCACATGGCCCCCCAGGCCCTTCTTCACTACAGTGGTCTGTAGTCACTCTTCGATTTGTTCCAGGTCTCCCTTGGTAGTACTGTTAGTTCCCCTTTGGGTGGGCAACCAGAGGTAGCAGTCTGAGGGTAAGATGAACATCAGCAGTCTCTCCAAAGGATCTGAGATCCAAGCCTCCAACAAGTAGCAGACCTTCCAAGAAACGAGCACAGGTAGGCGGATGGGTTCCTCCATCCCATGCAGAAGGAAATCTCTTCTATTACCCACCACTTGTGCTTGGTGCAGGCAGTTGTTTCAGGTTCCACTGGCCTCGGTGCCTCCTCTGATAGAAATGCTTTGTCCTCATCTATTCTCAGTGCACTGTACCTGTTCAGTAATTGCAGGTGTGCAGGCAAAGAAGGAATATTCCTTTTGTTGCTAGAGTCATAAGTTTCCAGCATCCCCCATCTTGGGAGTCTCCATCTACTACTCCTTTAAGTATAATCTATAGATCTCCATCCTTCCTTGCATCATATAGCTCAGGCTTTTGCCACTACAGGGTATGTGGAAAGACCTTATTGAACTCCTGCATTCATTCTCTGTGATGGTGTACAGTCTGCTCACCTCTTTCACAGGTGAGGCCACCATCACCCCCACCCCAGAAAGAAGTATTGTCTGCAGTCCAAAGTCTGCATGGCAACATTGTGCTTCAGGAGTACTGCCTGCATCAAGGTTTCTGTTTTGCCTAGAGTATTTTCTTCATCTGATGCTGGAGACTGTCCTGTAGCACATTACCACCATCATTGCATAGATCTTAGTCTTGAGCATAGTTTCAAGGACCATCTCACAACAACTGACAGGCCTCTATTTTCTGCTCTCCAGGAACTGTGCTTCTATCTAACAGATTTGTATCTGCTCCCCAAGCTTCAGCTGAGTAGTTGCTCGACACTCCCTGATTAGCAGTCAGGTGAAGACGGTGTGTATAGGCACTCCCTAAAAAGGAAACCCCACTAGCAAAGCCCTCCAGAAGCTTTTCCTTACCCAGTATAGCAGCCTGCCAGAAGATGTTGCTCAAAAAAGAAGATCCCAGAAGATATTTCCTGCAGTTCATTGCAGAAGCCTAGAAACTGCTATGACAACTGGTACGTCTGTGTTAGCTGTTCTGTTTTCTGTGCTCATAGTCCTTATGATACGTAATTATTATATATCATTTGTCTTCTTTTATTTATAAACCTCCTTGCTGTCTTCTTCTTTCACAATCCAGTACATATATGCATAACCTCCTAACTTCCTAGACTAAATACCATCTAAATCATTAATTTTAATCCTGTAGTTTGTAGATGTGTTAATTCTTCACAAAGACTGTATCTAACAAGTGTTCAAAAATACTAATGGAAAATGTATATAGTCTGAGAATTCATATGTGTACTTCTTACAACATTTTAATAACTTCATGCATATGATCTCACTTTTTCAGTCCTGTAAAGCAGGCAGATGTTTTCATACTCATTGTTTTGTTTGTGATTGCACAAAGCAAAATACTCCTTGATAAAATGAGATGTGACACTTGGTTTGTCCACAATGGAAAGAGTAATGAAATATAGTCACAGGCTTTGCAATTTAAAAAGTAAAAATAACCTATTACATCAACATATAAGAATCCAGTCTTGACAAATTAGCCATAGTAACTAATAATAATAATAAACCCCACAAAACTTAGATATTCTGCATCCTGAAAGTCCATTGGGAGACTCTCAGGTCTTAAAAGAAGTTGTATGCCTATGTATACGTATGTACATGTGTAATACACACACTTCTATATAGACTAACAACCATATGTATTTATGTATATATTCAAGTTATTTTGATGCACATACACTATGATTAAGTGGCAGGGGTGGGTGGGGGGGGAGTGCTGGCTGTGAGTGCTATTTCTATGTTTCACACTTCAATAACTTTCAAGCTATTTATATGTTAGACTTGAAATAGCTTGTAAACATTTTTAAATCTCTTGCATAAAAACATATATAATACTTATAGGGACAATAATTTTAACCACTTCTTTTTCCTATCCATTATAAGCAAATATTTCTGTCCAAATATAAAGTTGTTCCTTTTACCATTATATTGCTAACTTGACATGATGGAACAAGGTTTAATGCAATGTAAGTGACCTAAGAATATGAAAAAAGCGCAACTGAAAAGGTACTATAATTTCATGTTTTACTTGCTACTTTCCAATCAGATGATGACTAGCTGACCCACTATAAAGCAAGCAGGGGAAAAAAAATCAACAATTAGTCATACTATACAAGTATCACATATTTAAATTAGCTGGTTATATTAAAAGATATTACATTCCAATGTGTAGAAGCTGGCCTGTAGCACCAATCTAGCTCTATAGAGAAAAAGCCACACTGAAGCATATAAGTTCATATATCTGTAAGATACTGTATATTTAATAAAAATTATGTATACCATATGAAGACAGAACAGTTGATCTAATATTATTGATGACTTCATATATTAATAGCTTCTCATCACTGCAAGCAACTGTATTGGGTTTGCATGACAAGGTTTTGGTAGCGAGGGGGCTACAGGGGTGGCTTCTGTGAGAAGCTGCTAGAAGCTTCCCCCATGTCCCATGGAGCCAATGCCAGCCAGCTCCAAGACGGACCTGCTGCTGGCCAAGGCCAAGCCAATCAGTAACGGTGGTAGCACATCAGCGATAACGTATTTAAGAAGTGTGGGGAGGAAAAAACTGCGGCAACAAACAGCAGTGGAGAGAGGAGTGAGAATATGTGAGAGAAACAACTCTGCAGAAACCAAGGTCAGTGAAGAAGGAGGGGGAGGAGGTGCTCCAGGCACCGGAGCATAGATTCCCCTGCAGCCCGTGGTGAAGAACCATGGTGAGGCAGGCTGTCCCCCTGCAGCCCATGGAGGTTAATGGTGGAGCAGATATCCATCTGCAGCCCGTGGAGGACCCCACGCTGGAGCAGGTGGATGTACCCGAAGGATGCTTGACCCTGTGGGAAGCCTGCGCTGGAGCAGGCTCCTGGTAGGACCTGTGGACCCGTGGAGAGAGGAGCCCACACTGGAGCAGGTTTGCTGGCAGGACTTGTGACCCCATAGGGGACCCACACTGGAGCAGTCTGTTCCTGAAGAACCACACCTCATGGAAGGGACCCACGCTGGAGCAGTTTGTGAAGAACTGCAGCCTGTGGGAAGGACTCATGTTGGAGAAGTTCGTGGAGAACTGTCTCCTGTGGGAGGGACCTGACACTGGAGCAGGGGAAGAGTGTGAGGAGTCCTCCCCCTGAGGAGGAAGGAGCGGCAGAGACAAC
>NW_008794579.1:649562-659092 GCF_000699145.1 Aptenodytes forsteri
AGAACTGCAGCCTGTGGGAAGGATGCTCATGTTAGAAGTTCGTGGAGAACTGTCTCCTGTGGGAGGGACCTGACACTGGAGCAGGGGAAGAGTGTGAGGAGTCCTCCCCCTGAGGAGGAAGGATTGGTGAGTGATCTCTCCCTGTCCTTATCTCAACCCACGAGCCTTTCATTATATTTTCTCTCCCCTGTCCACTGAGGAGGAGGAGTGATAGAGCAGCTTTGATGGGTGCCTGGCATCCAGCCAGGGTCAACCCATCACAGCAACCCTTATGACAACTACTGGATAAATTCTTCCCATTTTTTTCCTCAGTGTATCATAAGAAATTTAAAAAATAACTAAATATCACCTGGCTTCTTACCTGGCAAACAGCTACAGTAAAATTCACCAGTCAAATCATGGCAATGGCCTCCATTTTTGCAGGGCTTGAAGGAACATTCATCAATACCCGTGGAACAGTTTTTGTCTGACAGAAAAGAAAATTAAACATTAAAACTATAAATCACGCTGCGTTTGGGAAAGCAGAAAAGCTACTTCACAGTGCAAGTGACAACTGCATAATTTAACTTTACAGGTTGGAAACACTATTTTATTTCTGCTTGACAGCTTTAAAACTAGAGATATACGTAGATCATAGCTGATAGTTAACAAATTAAATATTTTTAAAGGAATAAGTATGAGCTACATTTGCAAATACATTCTGTGCGTATTCTAGCATTACATCTCAACACTATAATTACTAGGTTTATATCCCACATTTTAAAAACTATTTTAGAGATTTAATAACCTCAGTAACAGTAATAAGAAAAATATTTCTCAAGGTTGCTTCCATGTTTAGATGAATGAAGCCGTTTCTCAGATCCCAACAGAAAACCACAAATTCACTCAACTGTTTCTTCATTTTCCTGCTTTTAAAGAGATTTAATTGAGTTGTAATTCAAATTAATTCAAATCTGAAACAACAAAAATATAGGAAAACATATAGAAGACATATAGAGGAGAACATTTAGAAGACAATATAATAGGTGGCTTATGAATAGAATTAACTCATTGGGCATATCAAAGAAAATCCACAGGCCTTCATCTCCCTATTGTGCACTGCATTAACTTAGAGCAAGGTCTAGCCTGGTATAAATTATACTGGGATCTTTCTGATCCAAAATTGATCCAAATTCAAGGGACAACTGTAGAGATCAAGAGCTCCCACGAATACCAGAAGATACTCCAGTGACAGAGAGGGGAAAAATGTAGCTGTCACTGATGTGAGCGAGCAGAATGGTCTTTGGTATTCTACCCAGAAAGTGATGGAAGGATCCTTGTATCACTCAAATCATATATACCAGATACGTAATGCCTCCCAGGAATCTCAGAATCTCAGTCTAAATAGCTACTGAATTAAAGGATCATGTGGGGTTTCTGGGTTCCCCCTTGGATGACCAGAGCTCAGGCAATTATAGATTCATTCCAGCAATAAATGCATGGCTAGCAGATGGTGTCACCTGACAGTTTTGTCTTCCTTAACCGTATGATGTTCTTTGAGCTAACAGTTAAAAGTAGAATCTACATAAAAAATCAAACTTTATGAGCAGGAGGGAAAGTGATGAGAAGACAGAGGAAGGAAAAAAAAAACCCTTTTTGTACCATTTCTCTAAAATAATTATTTAGAAAAAGTTTTAAGGGGAAGGAAGCAGAAGCCCATAGACAAGGATAATGATAGAATCTAGATAAGACTTAAAAAGTATGTGGGAAATATTGCACACACGGATAATCTGCTGTATTTAATGATTCAGAACAGATCACAAGTCCAGTAAAACCAGTTGAATGAAAGCTTAGGTTTTCATAGTTTGTTTTTTTGTGTTTTGTTTTTGTTTTAAATAAATAAAAGAACCAGCAGAATCCTTAAGAACACAGAACTTGGAGTTACAGGGTTTTTAACTACCAAAACATCATTTTGGAAGGAATCATTGTTCAAAAATTCAAAGATTTTTGAATGTGCAATTGGCATTTTTTTCATGCGATAGTGGAAAAGGCAACTTCAAACAGAGATTTTTCTGGGATTTGATTCTAAGTAAGAGGGAGAAATAGCCTCTGAATATGAAGAAAGGAATGTGAAGAACTTGGGTGAGAGCAATCAAGATCCATGCGAAGGGAGAGGAGAGGGGGGTGAGCAACATAATAACAAAGGAATTCAGAAAAATTGCAAAGAATGCAGAAAATTTCTGATGTGAAACCTGATGAGTGGCTGAACTAAAGTGAAAAGGTAATTAAGAAAGTTGCTGTTTTCTTCAAGTAAAGCAGGACAAACTATATTTTTGTGGGAGAAAGACGCTGGGTATTAGGAGACTGACTTGACACTTCCTGGTTTTCAAAGGATGAAAATGCCCAAGTAACAAAAAACAGGTCAGGTTACTAAGTATAACCTAAGAAGTACAGCATAAGTATGTAGGCATGAAATCAGACCAGCAAAGGCACTGAATAAGATGCAGCTGTCATGGGATGGTCAGGGTAACAAGAAATCATGCTGTAAGTACTTCAGCATTAAAGATGAAGGAAAGATATGGTTTGCCATACCATGTAGAAGGATGGCTACTGATAATGGCAATCATGCCAAATTGTTCAATGCTTCTTTTGCTTCATTCATCAGTAAAAAGGTCAGCTGCAAGCAGATCGTTATCATAATTGATACCTATGATTAAAGGGCAAAACTTCAGTGTTGAATAGAGAAGGCAGGTTGGAGAATTGTCAGAGGAGTTAGATGTTCAGATAGGCTGGTCTGATGAACTTCACCCTTGGGTACCAGCTGATAAAAACTCAGTAGTTTTTGTGAACTTGTGGAAGATAGGTAAAGTACCTGAAGACTCATTAAAGTCAGTCTTTAAAAAGGAGTAAAAGACAGAGCCGTGAAATTATAGATCCATTTGTGTAATTTCAGTTCCTGGAGGAAATATGGGAAAAAGTTGCTAAACTCGTTACTTGTAAGAACCTATAAATATAAAATAATTTATAAAAAATGAGCCTTATATAAGCAAACCAATTCCCTTCTACACTAGAGTTACAGGCCTTGTGGATTAAAAAAAAAAAGTAATATATGTCATACTCCTTGATTTCACTAATGTTTCTGCTGCTATCTTGTGTGAAATGCTAATATTTGGACTAGATATGAATTACAAGAGAATATTATCAGATGAGTAAAAACTGTTGGAAAGCCATATTCATACATTAGTTATCAGTGGTTTTACTACCAAAATGGATGAATGCATTGCACAGATTTTGAAAGAGGTCTACTGTCCACCTAGTTCCACCGAATTTTTTCAACAAAAGTCTGGATGGTGGACAACAGAGTAAGCTTATTGATGGCAACACAAAAAGGTACATTGGAGGACAGGATTATAAGTCTTCATAAATTTTGACAAACTGGAGATAGAGTTTGAAATAACAAATATTATCGAATCAGAACAAGTGGAAGATATCATAATACGGCAAATCACAAGTTAAGTAGCAACAAACCCCAGAATTTTCTTTCAAATCATATAATGTGCTGGGATATATAAAAAGGAACATGGATAGTCAGAAGCTTGAAGTAATCCTTCCGTTCTCATCTAGGTGGAGTAAAACTGCATTTGGAGTGCTTTACACTGTGCAGTGAGCTGCATTCAGGAAAAATGTGGACCAAATGAAGACAGTCCAGATGAGCATGACAGGAAAGACGACGAACTCGAAAGCATGACTTCTTAGGATAAACAAAATGAATGGGGCTGTAAAGCCTAAATAAAGAAGATTTGAACAGAAATGTGATGACAATCATAAAATAAGAAAAGGCTTTTGCAAATATCTTTAGTTCTCTGTGTTCATAGCAGACAGGGTAAGAAGTAATGCATTTAAACCGCAGTGAAAGTCAGATTAGACGATAAGGAACGCCTTCTGATGGTTAGTATGATAACACACCGGAAAGATTGCCTGAGGAAAATAAGGAATGATGTTGGATTTCTTTAAGGTGAGACAAACACAGGTGAGAAATGACACAGTATAGTATATGTTTTCTGCTGGGATGAGGATGGAATAGATGATCGTTAGTGTTTTGTTCTAGTGTTATGATTATGTAACTTACAGGACACACACACAGTTTATAACACTGAAGAAGGTCCAAAGGCTTTTATGTTTGTGTAGTGAGTTGGATTGTCTGGAAATTTGCTTTGCCTCATGGTAGAGTAAAGGTCTTAAGTTACTTGGTGTGTGATAACAGAGCTCCCACTTTGGAACCTTGTGCTTCTACCCAAATCTGTGTCTCCACTCTGTCTCTCCATCAAAACACGTTTCTGTATTAGTCAGGTAAGACAGAGGTGAGTCCAGGCATGCAGTAAGTAAGAGAAGCAGAGAATAAAAGTATTAACGCTAGCAGGCAGAGACAAACACACACTTAATGCACACCATAAACATACATGGTTAAAATTACAAAGGGGTAGATGGAAAGTCCTGCTCTTACAAAGAGAGCAGTACAGCTCTTGGCACATTCAACCTATATTCACCCCTCAAGTCTTTCTCATCAGAAAATCATAATGAGACAAATGAGCCATTTCATACTTCCCTGAGACTCTTTTTCTGTAGGTGAATGTGAAAAGCCCTTACTCTATTATTTCAACACTGACTTTTAAACAGACTGCATTTCCACTCTCACTTCCTTTCCTGTATCTCCCTTCTACAGGAGAGCAAGCATATGCACTAACTGAAATATTGTGATAACTTTTGTTTAGTTAAACAGCACACTTTTCAATGTACTGCAGGTCACTTCTGGTTACTTGCAGCTGCCAGATACAAGCAAAGAAAAAGATATGTAGGTTATAGCTACTGAACTGTAGCTGAACTGTATGTGAGGAAACAACAAAAGTGATCTGAAAAGGACTGCTGAAAACCTCAGCATATGAGCCCTATTGCAGTGCTGTGAGGAAAAAAAAAATTCTCAGATGTATTTAAAAAACCAAGAAGGAATATTGATGTGTAAAATACCTCTGCATAAAACATTGACTACAATGTTCCATATTTAAAAATAAGTGGGAAGGATGCAGGAAAAGCTACACAATTTATTCAACAACTGAAGAAAGCATGCTGTCGGCAAAGGCTTAAAGAGCTCCATCTGTTTCATTTAGAACAAACAAAAACAAGAATTGACTTGATTACAGTGTATAAGTGTCTTTACAAAGAGAAAATACTTGGGTAGCAAGAGGCTTTTTCATTTTGTGTAGAAAAGGTAATGAGATGCAATAGCTCGAAGTTGAAGACAAAAACTTAAATAAAATATTTAATATAAACTTCTAAATCTGATGGTGATTACTACTAGAAAAAAATGCCAGTGAAATTCTGGCTTTTCTTCATGCATTCAAATCAGGATTGAACGCTTTTGGATTCATTGTGTGCTTTAATCAAAACGAAGTAATTAGGTTCAGTACAAGGTGGTTAATGGGCAACATTAACTGCCTTCTGGTATACAGACCTAATGTAGAGCATACAACCGGCAATCTACGGGTTGTTAGAAGACTTCCAGAATAAATTCAGTCATCCTGTAGCCTTCTATGGGTCTTTCCTGGGAAAACATCAAGACAATTCTGCGAGCCAGATACAGCAATAGCCCACCCAGAGGCAGCTGGGCTCTGTAGCATCATTGTCATCATGTGAAACGTGTATGTCCTGTCCTTGGAGGTTCTGGAGGTTCCTAGGAAAACTGGCTGTCAGGTGCTGCTCTGCTGCTACCAGAGCAAATAATGTATGCAATTCTGTTTCTTGCCTGACTGCAAAAGTTCCAAGGAAAAAAAATCTTCATATAAAAGTTGTATAAACAGCTTTAAAAACATCACTCTGCATTTAACAATTTTCCCCTCCTGCCTCAAGACTCCTCAGATCTGGGCAAGCAGTAGTCTCTGATCAACCTACTGCTTAAGTGATGTGAGTCAAGCTGTGGGGTAATATTCCCATTATCACCACTGCAGCCCTCTAGCCCAGTACATATGGCATTGCTCACCTGTGGCCAGTTACTGCTAGTGAAGCAAACATAGGAGCTGGGCAAAAACAGTTTTAGGGATAACAAAATAGACAAAATGCCTAACATATGTAAATGCCTCATACATAGCAAAATCAGTAGTTGTAGGGAGTTGCAGAACTGAGAAAGAGAAAGGTGTAAAAAAAAAAAAGAAAGAAAGAAAAAAAAGAAAAAAAACAAGACAAAGAAAAAGGCCAAAACGTGAAGAAGAAAAAAGTCAACAAGTTACTGAAGATGGCACCAAATATGGCTACTACTTAGTCTGGTCATACTAAAACTGATAGTGTCATATGTTTTATAGTATGGCTCTGTCAAAGAAGAGGGTGTGCAAAGGTAAATTGTTTTATTTGTTAAAAACACCGCCTGGTATATACTGGGAAATATAATTTACTATCAAAACCTATGGTACAATGCTAGTTGGTATTGCAAAGGCAGTGTTGAACAGCAGACTTTTTTCAACATCAATGATTTGGTGGATTTTTTTCAGAAGAGGAACCGTCCACTATAAAAAAAACTAGAGAAAGCCATTCCTATGTAAGATGCCCCTTCCATTTCTCAAACTCATTAACAGAATATCTGGGAGGGATGGAAAATGTGCACTGGGGAAGATGGCTGGAGGCAGGTTTTCTCATGTCAGAGTTCATTCACTGATTGTTCTTGTCATAATAGAAAATTTAGTCCCAACAGGTTGATTGAGGCAGTTATAATAAAAATCTTGATGCAGCAGGAAATTCTGTCTTGATATCCATGTTATTTTTACAGGTGCACTCAGATGTAAAAAGTAAAAATTGTGCTCACTGGGCTGGCATATTACTGTTCGTAGCATGATGTCATCCATGACCTTAATTGTTTGGAATATAAATAGAAAACACATGCAAAGAAAAGGATAAAAGAGAAATATAGTAAAAGTATGGAGTTAAGGAAAAATTTGGTTAATTTCCCACAGTAACTCAGGAAGACTACAAATTTCAACCATGTTTTCCAGAGTCTTCTGCGAGTGCTCTAATCACTGTATGAGCTTTTCTAGACATGATTGCTTTTCATTTTTTATTTGATAAGGGCCTCCCAGCAACTGACATTTTTTTAATTGAAAAACAAGCCTATTGATATTAAATAGTTATGTTATAATTTATCTAAAATTAGTTAAATTTAACTAAATACACAGTCACGCCCAGAAAGATATTAATGTATGCTCTATATACATTATATTATGCATGACAATTGCCATCACTATTGAAAAAAAACCCCATTATATCTAAAATAAAGGGGATAAACTGAAATACAAAAATAATCTCGTAACACCTCTAGTAGAGCAATGATAAAGTAAATCCCATATATAAACTAATTAAATTTTTGATTGAAGAATTAACTTATAATTTGTCAGATGGTTCCAACTGTTAGTATTCACCTTCTAATTTAAATAAATCACACTTAGTATTTGCAGATGGAAAACTATTGGAGAAATGTGCTATTTCTCTCTCAAAAAAGAGACTTTGCTTATTTTTTAGATGACTGGAAAAAACATTGCTACTGAACTATAATTGTTTTGTTTTTCTTTCATGCAATTCAGTAGTTTTTATGTATGAGTTTATCAAAATTTTTATGTAATGTAATTTGCAGCATGACGAAACTTAAACAGACTTTTCTGCACTCTACTGATCTTTTTTTTTCCACTCAGTGTTCTAACCTGAATTCCTTCCAGGGGAAGCAGGTACACTTACACATTAGACGTGACGATAAACTTTCATTACTAACCACAGAGAAATTCAATAGTTTTTATGTATGAGTTTATCAAAATTTTTATGTAATGTAATTTGCAGCATGACGAAACTTAAACAGACTTTTCTGCACTCTACTGATCTTTTTTTTTCCACTCAGTGTTCTAACCTGAATTCCTTCCAGGGGAAGCAGGTACACTTACACATTAGACGTGACGATAAACTTTCATTACTAACCACAGAGATACATATTGAATACATTTCCATGTATGCATAAGCAATGTTTATTTTCCAGCATGTTAAGTTTGCACGCCCAACTGTGGGAAGCCTGCCCTTGGCAGCCCGCCTTCTGGAGTGTTTCTGAAAACCAGCAGCCCATCGGCACTGTCCCAGCTGAGCAGGGGGAAAGGCAGTCAGCCTCTTGCTCTTGTGCCACCATGGGTCCGCTATGAGTCAGAGCTTTGCTGGCCGGGAGCCGGGGGAACCATACCACCCTCTTCAGTCTTCAGCTTCCAGGTTTTGGGTTGGTTTCAAAAACCTTAGCGTTTTGACTAGAGATCAGAGACAGGCATGTTGTTTATGTCAACTTGGTCACTAGGGGACATCAGAGAAAAGAATACCTGGCTTTTGGGCTGCTTCTGTAAGGGTCATTGATGTGGAACACTAATCTGATGCATGAGATGCAAGCGAGACTGAGTACCTGTGACTGACTCTAAAGATGGGTAAGCACCAATAGATTTCTGAGGCCAATTCTTTCCTTTGAATTATTGAGGACAGGACTGGACATGATTAGCGTGGAATGGAGGATGGAGTGACTCAATGATTTTAAACTGTGCAGTGGTAACTAAAAACATCTGGGTCAGTCAAAAGCTGCCTAAAATAGAACAGCTTTTGCAGGCTTACTGAAAACAAAGCTTAGAAAACCGTAGAAAAAGAACACACAGAAAAGATTTTCGAAAGCACAAAAAAAGGTATCACTTTTTGACTCGTGATGGAGTGAGTTGAGCTAGAATATGCTGCACATCCTTTTATAACTTTGGTTTTCAAATGTTCAGCGTTGCAGGGACCACTTCTTTAGCCACAATAGCTACTACAGGGTTCCTAAAGCTCATAGTATGAGAAATGACAGAGGAAATTATACAGATTTGATCTTCAGAAAGCATATCAAAAGGCTTGCAAATTTATTTAGTCTGCCTTGTAAAGCTTAAAGACTTATTTCAGTCAACATGTGGCTGATGGTAGATTTTGACTGTTGATTCATACTGTCTCATGATAATGATAAACATGAATGAGACACAGGCAAAACCTAAACCAAGGATCATTGTTACACATAGAGAATTCATATGGACCATGATATAAGTGAGGAAGTCAGATTAAGAATCTCATGTATATAAATTATAACAAAATTCAGTGCTAAGTGCTGAAATAAAAATCACTTTGGAATCATCAATTTGGAAGCTATGCTAAGGCACATGGAGGACAGGGAGGTGATTCGAGACAGGCAGCATGGCTTCACCAAGGGCAAGTCCTCCCTGACTGACCTAGTGGTCCTCTATGATGGAGTGACTACATCAGTGGACATGGGAAGGGCTACAGTTGTCGTCTGTCTGGACCTCTGTAAGGCCTTTGACACGGTCCCCCACAACATCCTTCTCTCTCAACTGGAGAGGTATGGATTTGATGGGTGGACTGTCTGGTGGGTGAGGAATTGGTTAGATGGTCGCATCCAGAGGGTAGCTGTCAACAGCTCAATGTCCAGATGGAGGTTGGTGATGAGTGGC
>NW_008794579.1:659744-674751 GCF_000699145.1 Aptenodytes forsteri
CCCTGGAAACCTTCAAGGTCAGGTTGGACGGGGCTCTGAGCAACCTGCTTGAGTTGAAGATGTCCCTGCCCGTGGCAGGGGGGTTGGACTAGATGGCCTTTAGAGGTCCCTTCCAACCCAAACTATTCTATGATTCTATGATTCTATGATCATGTTTTTTCTACCCAGTGTTCACTGGTGTCACCTTACTAGTGATAGGGATCACTTCTACACTCAGGCACATGTGCACATTTTTGAAATCCATTTAATTAATAATCTCTTCTAAAATTTAAAATAGGCAAAGGGTTTACAATGAACAAAATATAATCCCGTCATTAATTTGAGATTAAAAAAAACATGCCTTCTCATCCCAGAGCACTGATTTACAAAATTCTTGAGTTCCAGTGACTTACACTACAGAGAAAATCCACCCAAATAATGAAAACGGCCAGTAACCAACACCTCATAAAATTGCCTCCTCCTTTTGTATCACTCGTGAATTCCATACCAGCCCACCTGACTGATGCTTTGATTCAAGGTATCTTAAAGTACTAAAGGTATCCTACTGTTCAATATTAAAATTCCCTACTTCACCTATCTTCAGGTTCTGATAATGCCCAGAATTAACAAGTCTCGATATGCTGAGCAAGTCTTTTTTCTAATTTTTGAAGCTTGCCAGGTTAACAGACCTGGACTGCCTTTACCTATTTCAACTGTCGGATGTTCTTGAAACCCCTCAAATTGACGAAGCCGAAGAAAATATTGTGAGGGAAGGAAGTAGCAGTGCCACCATCTGTCCATTTGTCCAGTAGCTCTTTACTATGGGATAATTACAGTGATCCTGTGTGTGCTGACTCCCATGAGAGGGCATTTGAGAGCAAGCTTTGATTTAAGAGAGAAAGTCTTTTCCTTGTCCTTCTTAGGAGCTGCTTCTCTCTGTCTGCCTACCTTGCTCAGAGTAAAGGAAACTCCATGCAGCAGGTTGCAAAGCTGCCAGCACTCAGGTGCTCACTCTTTTAACAATAAAAACTGCACTTGGGAGCAGAAGCTGCAAGAAAACTCCCTGCTCCTCTCAGGACTGTCTCAGGTGTTTTGGGTGTTCCTGTCCTGCTGGCTTTCCTCAGCAGGAGAGAGCTGCTCTGTCCATCCAGGCCTGCTCCCTGCCGCATGCATGGTATTGCCTCTTCCCAGCTCTGGTCCCAGTGAAGGAACAAGCTCCACTGCCCGTGGAGCACCACAGCCAAGGACATTCAAACAGGCAGCTGTCTCCGTCCTGTCTAATGCTGCCCTTCCAGCAGAGTGTTCATGCAGAAGGCACGCGACACCAAAGTGGAGTGATGCTGCCAGGCACAGAGCTAGTAAACAGCAAGACAAGCAAACAACTAGGCCTAAGACAGCTTTTGTACACGACCAGCTCAAAAAAGCTAAAATTTGTTTGGAAATGCCTTTTAACATGCTGGAAAAACAAAAATGCATTTTAAAAAAATTGAAAAGGAAAAAACAGCCCTATACCTTTACTGGACTTTTTAAAATTTCACTTCCTTGATAAAGTCTCATCAGAAAAATACAAGATGTGATTGACAGGGAGTTAGCAGATCTGTTGATGAACTTTCTAACTTGTGCCTCTATGTAGTCAGAGCTAACTCTTGTAGCCCAGTAAATATAACTTCTACTCTCAGCAGGGTGATGCCCCAGCTGTGCACTGAGCCAGCAGTGCAGGGGCTCAGCCTTGCCACAGCCTGAGCTGGGCATCGCTGGTTTAACCCTTGTGCTGGGGCCAGTGACTGCTGTCTTCTCTGCTCCAGCTTCAGCTCTGGGGGTGACCCGTCTGGGGAGGAGGTGACACCCCTGCCTGTCACTGCCTGACAAACCATAGCCCTTTGTGTGCCTAGGGGGTGGGGTCTGGGGGCCACTGCCTGGCTGCAGCTGGCAGTGCAGGAGAAGGATACAGGCTGGATGAGAAAATGTATAAAAATAACCCCAACTTGACCCCTGACTAAGGAGGAAGAAACCCGCACCAGGAACATCATCTTTCTCTTGGGAAAGAGCTCAAGATGCTAATGACTAAGGCCTAAACTCTCCCACTCCTTCTTGAGAAGACTGAAACTGTCACCTGTAGGACCCAGAGGGACACTGGAATGTTGAACATAATACCAAAGAAAATGGGTAGATATTAATAAGTTTTCTGGTATTAACAGTTTTGACTGTGCTGTTCATGGCGCTTTTCTACATTCATTATATAATATGGATTTCTACACTGCTTAAATATTAACTGGATAAACAACAGATTCCTATATATACACTATGTTTCCTATTGCCCTTAAAAAGGTTTTGAGTGTATCACTGTTATTATGGCAACATCTTCTTGGGCCATTTACATTAGTCCTAGAACTCAGAAGGACATGGAACATTCTTTTACCACTGTTTGCTTTTCTTAGAAGATAGAAGCTCAGATATTCAGTATTTTGCATCAAAGACTCTTTCTAGGGAGGTTGAAGCAGTTGTTGGAAGGCCTGGAGAGAGCAGACCTAATGACATCCATAATGGCTGACTGTGCATTTCTTACACAAATAGCATGAGCACAGATTAAAATATTCAGTGCAATTGGGAGGATCCTTATCCCCACTTCCAATTCCAGTTAGTAGACTGGTTGATTGGTTTTCTTGTGGGAGCTGTCCTGTCTCACAAAAAAAGCCAATATGAAGTGAGATCAATAGCACATTCATGACAAAAAGTCTCTCACACAGGAAATGCAGGAGAAAATAGAGCTTTTTCATAATGGCCTGTTATGCCGCCATGTGAACTTCTATGACTTCAACATAGGCCTTGAGGTACCCATTAAAATCTGCCCATAACTGACTGGTAACTGTTTTACTGTTGACAGACCTTGACTCCTTTTTGCCTTGGAATGAACAGATATGTTATTGGCAAACTGTTTGCATCAGTATGAATCTGGGATAAAGTTTTCCTTCTAAGGAGAACATACCCTGTTCCAGGCTGCCTTGGTGACACCCACGCATTAGTTTATAGTTCTGGTTCTGTAATGTGGATTCCATCATATCCCAAAGTAGTATAGCTGTATTTTCAAAGGAACAGCTTTTCCTGCATTCCCTAGTTCAAACTGACTGTTTGGAACCTACTACAGAAAAGTTAGATGTTTTCCAGTTTGTATAGCAGTAAGTTTTTAAAGCTCCTTTTTTAAAAATTATTGCATTAAAAATGCTTCTATTTATATGAACAAATACTTCATATTTGTAATATATGAACAATAATATAATCTTCTCCATTATTTTAATGATTGACACAAACTAGGCATATACTATGAAAACTCATGACAGCAAAGCCAGTTATCAAAGAAAGGTGGATATGATCTTGTAGGAAATAGAGCACATCTCAGTTCTGTAATGCTGAATAATATTAGCATTTGTTGGCAAGAAACAAGCAAAATCACAGACGTCTGGGGGAACTGCAACTTATGTCCCATCTCCCTATTTTTAACCATTGACAAAATATGTATGAAGTGCTCCTAAACTGGATGTCACTGGTGTTACTATCAACCTGAAATGCTCTATTTAATTTAAATAAATGTAAATTTATTAAATTTATTATTTATTATTTAAATTTATTAATATTATTACTTATTATTTAATTTTAAATCTAACTTAATTTTGCCCCCTCATCTTTCACTGCTCTACTTGCTTCTTTAACCTTTCATTTCTCCCTAGTAGATCTCTTTCATATTTTTCTTTCCTCTACATTGGTCACCACAGATTTTGTGCTCTCTATACATGTGTGTTTGGCTTTTTATTACAACACCCACTAACTGTGTATGATTTCTGAGACTGCCACTGCTTGTCTTCCTGTTACTGCTGATGACTAATGCTGCTCCATTTGCCTCTTTGAAATCAGCAGCTGAAAGTCAGTGTGTTCCAGTGCCTGACATCACAGCATATTAGTTGTTAAGATGGCATATTTTTTGAGACGGTTTTATTGATTTCCCCATGATCCTGTTAGCTGCTTCTGACAGAAGGTAGGGCCATGAAGACTGCTCCTTATGCAAGAGTTATTTTTTTAAACCTCTAAGGTACGCAAATAATTGTGCAATTTACAAGCTATTTATCATAAGGATCTGATGGTATCTTTCTTGAAGAGAACAAAGTGTCCTCTTGCTAAAATTGTATTCTCATTTCTATCTCAATCAAGTATGGCTGTGATACGATCTTCTGAACACAAACAGCACCAGCTATAGCTATCATTGTTTACCTGTTTTGCATAGACTAGGTGTTTTTTGAACACTTTTTTTTCTAGGCAAAATATGGTTTTGCTTTCCATCAATTAATCAAACAGCATACACACTGCTTTCAATTTTTATCATATTAGTAGGGAAATTAAAGCAGATTATCAATAGCACAGAACACTGACTTGAATTTATTTTTATTGATGCTAAAACACTGAACAAAATGCAATTAAAAAGAGTTTGTTTTAATTTCAGGAAAGGAAATAAAAAAAATAACTATTTAATGTCTGTTCCAGAATTAAAATAAATCTTACCAGTGAATCCTGGAGGACAAACACAACTGTAGTCTGCAACCAGGTCTAAACAAGTTGAATTGCTTTTACAGAAGCCATAAGAGCACTCATCAAAGTTGATTTCACAGTTCAGACCTTCAAATCCTTGGTTGGAAAAAACCAAAAAGCTATGTATTATTCAGGTATATCTGTGCCTTCTTTTCTAAAGCATGTCTTTGTGTCCCTTTTTCTGAAAAAATAGATTGTTTTCAATTTACTCTTGTAATAAAATTATCTTGAAGTCTTTTTGAAAGACATTTCTAAAAGCTTTTTCTGCTCTGGAAAATACATTTGACCATCAAGTATACTTTAAAAGGAGCTAATAATTGAAAGAACGAATTTAGGATTCAGTATTTTCATTAACCTAGTTGAACTTTTTGTTTAGCAGAGACTTAAGAATCTATATATCTTCTGCTATTTTGAGAACATTGCAGATGAAGATAAGTGATGCTGGGATTTGGACATCCAATTATAGTTTTAAAAATCAGGTCTCAAATAGTTACTTCTCTACTTTTTCTCTATTTGTTTCTTGTGTCATAGTGACTTTTAGCAAACTCATAAGTCCAAGAGTGTTTTTGTACTTGAAATTGCTGGAGAATATCCACTCCAGTATCTGACATTTTACGCTCTTGTAAATGTATTCTAATTCATGGTCATGCTACAAAATGACTATCATTAGTGCTGTCACAGGCCATGGCTGCAGGAAGACCATGACTAATGCTAAACTATCAGCACCCTCAGTGCAAGGCATATTCCCATAATTTCTCAAACTGACCATGGAACCAATTTCCAGTGATCCCTAAGTCATAAAACTTCAGAATTACCCTTAGTTCATTAATAATGTATACAGTAACAGTTCTCATTTGCATTCAGAGTTTAATCAGACCCATGTCTCACAGGTAACAAGTAAGCCACAAAATTATCAGACTAAACAGCAGAATGATCTTTTCCAAGCTTAATTTTCAACTGCCTTCCAATATCTGTTTTGGCTTCTAATTTAAGCTAACTAACGCTGGAGGCTGTACTTATGAGAATTATTTGTAGCAATTTCATCTTTTGTGATGAGTTTCTGAACTTATCATCACCACTAGAATGCTTGTATTAATATATAAATACCTGAAATATTGTAAGCTATGAAATCCACTCACGATCAGTTCGTACTTACAAAAGAGTACTATTTGAAGATTAAAATCAAACAAGTGTAAGAAATGCAGAAACAAAGTACCAGGTTACAAATCACAACACTGAGTTTATTTTTAACTAAAAATCCAATTTTAAAAAAACATACAAATTTTCAGAAGAAACCCATTTGTGAAAGTATTTCAGAAAGACACTGTAATTTTAAATGTTTTAAAGCATTTCAGTTTTTCTTTTAACTACTTTTTTCTTAAAACCACTTATTTGTTCATACACTTCTGATAACACTGAGCAATAGGCATTTTTAAAGAAACAGACCAAAAGTGCTGAAAATCACATTATTTTTGTCTATGAAAGTTTTAATAGATTTTTGTACTGAAGATATATTACAATCATTATTATGGCCATTGTAATTTGCTTGCTATGCTCAGTCATAAAGCTGCAAGTTAGTACAACAGGATAAAATATTTTCTCTGTAAGTTTATTGATTACATTTTCTGTGGATTTCACGTACTGCTTATTTGTGTTTTCTCCACTCCTTCAGACTTTGCTAAAATCATGAGGTTCTGTCTGAAAAAAGTAGCACTTACAAGTATGTCTGTTTCCATTCTTAATGAGCATGCTTGTTTTATTGGATGCTTTGGTGGACACAGATGCAAATGAGACTTCAGTAAAGAATGAATAACTTACTTTCACAGAAAGGAAATTTTAACAATGGTTTTGAAGACTGTCAAGAAGATGCTTTGCAGACTGCAGGCAATTTTGAAAATTTTCAAAGGTAATAAAAATAAATTATTTTGAACAACTTACCCTCAGGGCAAAAACAATCATAGCTGTTGACATCATTCTGACAGACAGCACCATTCAAGCAGGGAGCTGAATCACACTCATTCATTTCTATTTCACAGTACTGGCCTGAAAAACCTGCAAAGGAAGCACGGTAAACTTTGATTTTCTTCATCTTTATGTGTGCTATTAACATGAAACTTTTATTCCAAATGTTGTTCTGTAATTAAAACCAAGAGGTGTTATGATCCATATTCCCCTGAAAAAGGAAGCTGGAAGTCGGAGCTTCTGTGTTTTATTTACAAAGAATTAAATTTCACTCATTTCTTATTCAATATTACATATACATATCTTTATTGCTGGAATAAAGCAATAAATGAAGTAGGAAATACTTCCAGAAAGTAAGAAGACATTCATAGCAGTATGCAAACAATCTACAGATTTTCAAGTGTTTTGCTTGTATTAGAGTCACTTTAGTATTTTTATGATACCTTTTTTGAATTTTACCATGTTAATATAAGAAAGAGTACATCAGTTATCTGCCATCCATTGTCTGGTGTTTTCTACTGTGGAGAGGAGCAGTAAAAAAATAGAGTACAAATACATTGAGGTATAACAACACATGCCACACGAGTCAGGTCTTCAGCACGTGTAAAGTGCATAGCTTAATTACAATAGATGAGGATGCTGTATATGTTGTTAAAAGAAGGAAAGTAGACATCATTAAAACAAAAATTCAAAGACTAATGAAACTTACAAAAGGAAAGGGTAACTCAATTTTCTCATTTCTTACAGGTACTTTGACACACTGTATGGGGTGCAGGTGCCCAGGCTGCAGGGCGGCCTCTGTGAGGAGAGGCTGGGGCTGCCCCGTGCAGGGGACAGCCAGTTCCAGCCGGCTCCAACTGACCCACCACAAGGCATGGCTGAGCCCAGCAGCCAAGGTGGTGGTGCCTCTGGGAAAGCGTATTTAGGAAAGGGCAAAACGCTGCACAGCTGGAGTGAGGAGTAAGGGTGGAAAAAGAGTGAGAAATAATCCTGTGAGCACAAAGCTCAGAGAAGAAGGAGGGGAGGAGGTGCTCCAAGTGACTGTGGAGAGGACCGCTCCAAAGCAGATATCCACACTGCTGCCTGTGGAGGACCCCATGCTGGAGCAGGTGGATGTGCCCTGAAGGAACTGTGGCCCATGGAAAGCCCACACAGGAGGAGGGGAAAAGTGTGAGGAGGAAGGAGCAGCAGAGAGGAGCTGTTCTGGACTGACCACAACCCCCATTCCCCATCCCCCTGAGCTGCTTGGGCTGGGGAGGAGGTAGAGGAGTAGGGAATGAAGGAGTGAAGTTGAGCCTCGGGAAAAAAACGGGGATGGGGAAGATGTTATTTTAATTTATCTTTGTTTCTCACTATGCAAACCTACATTAATTGGCAATAAATTAAACTGATTTTCCCCAATTTGAGTCTGTTTTACCTGTGACAGTAACTGGTAAGTGATCTCCCTGTCTTTATCTCAACCTGTAGGCTTTTTCATCTTTTCTTCTGCCTCCCATGTTGGTGAGAAGGCAGAGTGAGAGTGTGGCTGGGTGGGGTCTGACAGCCAGCCAAGGTCAACCCACCACACATCTATAGCTTTGTTCTATGTTCATTCCAAATATTACTACTAATTTTTGCACAATCATTAGCACATTCAGTTTGATTGGAAGAACAAAATAAATCATACCTTCCTTGTTATTAAAATAAAAAAAATCATCCATCTATAAAATGAAAGTGTTCCTGTTGAATGGTTTTCTTCTTTCTTCTGTTCAGTTTCTTTCCATGTAACTTAGTGTAATTATTCAAATGGAGAAAAACCATTCTTTTTTATATTAGGTTCCCAGGACATGAATTGCAAAAGATGTATAGTGAAAGCATGCCACACTGTTAAACAGATGTTTATTTATGTAAAGCAAAAAGTTCCCATTTTTTTATTTTCTTAAAAAATGATTTTTAAAACTACCAAATAAAAATAAATCAGTAAATTAAAACAATTGTATATGTTAGGAAAAAAAGATGATTTTACATCTTTCCTTCCTATTTTTATATAATCTTTAAAGTCCCTCAACATTATCTCATTTAGAAAACAATTTCAAAAGCCTTCAGAATCATCATGAAATGTCAATCTGTGATGCATTTGTGAATGCCAGAAAAAACAATTTCTATAGAGTTGATATTTGTGTCAGCAAAATAACAACAAATGCAGATAAATACTGTGAGTTCTTTTCCCTCTTTCTTGCAGAATTCATTTATGAATTCTAATATACAGTTGGGTTCTCACATATGATACAGAGCACAACCTGCACAGAATACAAGAGAAGTCAGATGTCAGGCATGCTTTCAAAGAATCTCCCTTTCAGTCTTGCCTTAGACTGAAATTTTTTAGAAGGCACCACACAATCATCACTATATGGATTATTCTGGATTATTTGGTATCATATATTTCCCATGATTCTGCCTAACTATCAAAGAAAATGTAGATAATCTGTAGTAGTTAATATAATGATGGTAGAAGGTACAAATCATGCAGATTAATAAAATGTAAACTGTAATTCCTGTGTTCATTTCACAGGTGTTATAATTTACCAGCATTGCTAGCCATGCTGTTATATTTGGAAATATGATTAGTCCTTACTTTTTGAGAGGATACATTACTAAACTTTAATGATAAAAGTATTATCCAGGGAATAGATTTTTGGTTAAGAACACATCATTTTTCCCACAGGCTTTCTTCCTGAAGTGAAACATTTTTTCCACTTGCAGATGTAATAAAAGAAAAACCAGCAGTGCTGTTCAGGTTGAAGCATTGTTAAGGTCAAACCAGGGAACTCCATGCTGTCCCTTCCAGGTTAGTTTATTTTGTCACTCTGTTGCATTGTGGGACTGGCCTCAGTAACCTAGGATGTCCTCACTTGTCCTAAGTTCCATTGAACTTTATTTTCCCACCACTTGGATATTTGATAACAGACTTCATTTTCCAAGAAGTGGAAGTATCGTAGGATTATTACAGAGCATTCAAGTCCTGAAATAAATTTGTCTAATTTAGCTTTCACTACTAATCAAGTTTCCTCATTAATTGATTATCTTTATTCATACATATCTTTACTGTTGATTCCATTTTATATGATATTTTAAATCTAGCCTTTAAGCCCATATTCAAGATCAAAAATAATCTAAGATCTGAAATACTGTGCTCCCAGGAAGAACACAGCATGGGAGCAAGCTAAATATTGCACTAACCATTCATGCAGGCTCAAGTACACATCTATGTCCAGTTCAATTCAGTTGAGAGTAGGTTAGCTTTCCCACACCGAGCCCACCCTACATGCGTTGCTTCAATATAAAAATTGCCAGCCTGGTTATCTTTCTTGAAGATGAAAAGCCTACAGCAAGGTATTATGAAATACAGACTGCCAAACTGCAGGGTCTACCAGTGTAGATACTTGTAACATGAATGTTTGGAGCATAAAATACTCAAGGTTCCAGCATGAAAAGTTGTGGTCACCTTTTTAATGTCCTCCTCACTAACACGTCTGTTGGCAAAGATGTCCTTGAACCACTCTTTCAGATAAACCTGACTCCCAGCAGTCTCATTACTCAAACAGGGTCCTATGGTCATGGAGACAAAATGCTGCATGTGACACCTCCTGCAGAACCAGGAATCGACATAACATGATGTTTCTGCCTCTCTCTTTGATCTATCACCTGGGCTGCTTGTTGTCCCTGTGTGTTATGATATTGACCTTGGTACCATAGTCCATCCTTAGCTCAAGAAGAAAATAACTCGTAGAGATTTAACCAAATTGATCTTTGGCAAAGTTTTCCTGGGGACAGGGTCCACTGTCCCTACATGCCAGTAGCTTCTGTCTTCACTGTTGCTGCAGGTTTTCTTTAAATTACCTCAGTTAACCCTTCTGGCTTATTTGCAAGGGATGTGGAACTGATTTCCCTTCTCTTTGTAGATTTTTACATATCCTAATTTTTTAATGTACATATCATGACTGATGTTTCCAGTCTTCTGTTGCTTAAAAAACCCCAAGCAAACAATTTCTTCCACATTTCCTCATAGGTCTTGTTCATTAGATCTCTGATGAATCAAGTTCCTGTCTTTTCTGTTCCTGTACTCATGTACAATACAGTATTCTAACTCAGGCCATAATTTGCAGTGTATCCTTACATATTACACTTCTCAGAACAATATTTGTTATATTTTTACAACTGTGTGATGTTTGTGAATCATGTCTAGCTTAAATAACTTATAGCTCCCAAACTGCCCTCTGCAGAACTAAATAGTTTCACATTTTTTTTATTTGTGCAGTTTATTCCTCCATAGGTAGTCTTTACACCCATATATATTCTTAGATTGTAGATTCTTAAATCTCTTAGTGAGATTATATCACTCAAAACCCAAAGAGAATTGCAAATTCTCATCACTTGAAATAGTCCAACAAATGTTGATATCTTCTTCTGAAGTATTTTTAGTATGATCCCATTGACTAATGTTTGTTTTGTGGTCTTCTAAAACACAGAACCTTTTTTGTTTAACTGAGGCTTTGCTAGTCATTGTCCAACTTATGATTGCATAGTTGGTGATTTTGAAGGGTTGTTTTTTGCATATACAATATTGACCTACTCTACTTTTTTTTTTTAATGTCATTTATCATAACAACTTTGCATTCTTCCAGAAATAGAGCTTTGAATATCACAAACTTAAACTTGTTTAAACTGCTAAAATAAGGAATTATATGTAACATTTTTGATGATCTAATTGCCGAGATAATTGCTGTTTTAATGCTTGGCCACTATCACTGGCCATTGTAAAGGAAAGAAAACTAGAAGAAACTCAAAACAACCAAATATCCCAGTCCATTTGTAGTCACAAGTGATTTCATATGTAAGCACTAATGTTAGGAAGTGTGTATCTCCAAACCCCTTCTAGTAATGATCACTAGTTGGAAAGAAACACAACAGTCAGCAGGTGACCAATGTGTCATTTCTACAAAACTGAAGATTGCTTAGGAAATTTCCTCAGATTCCTTAGGAATACAGGCCACGAATGGGTCATTACATAAACAGTAACAACTCTGAAATTGCATTTTCTTTCCTGAAGATCCTATATTTAAAAAAAAAAAAAAAAAAGCTACAAAAGAGTTTGTATATGTTTCAATATACATTGACTACGCTTTTGAGCTAGCTTTGAACTTACTAGACCTGATATGGATGGCACACAGCATAGCTACAGCAGCTCACACGTCTTAATGGGATAGCTGCTTATATGAAGTGTCTGAGCAAGTGTAGAACATAGGCTGAGCTCTATGCTGTGATAACACAGTTTGCTAGCTACAGAAGAGTTTGTATATGTTTCAATATACATTGACTACGCTTTTGAGCTAGCTTTGAACTTACTAGACCTGATATGGATGGCACACAGCATAGCTACAGCAGCTCACACGTCTTAATGGGATAGCTGCTTATATGAAGTGTCTGAGCAAGTGTAGAACATAGGCTGAGCTCTATGCTGTGATAACACAGTTTGCTATCTACCTGGTTTAAAGATACCATGATCTCATAGACACACATTGTCACATTTACTTCCAAGGCTAGTCCTACCCAATCTGACTCTCTTCCACTTGGGAATTCAGAATACACAAATTGCCTATTCTGATCTGTGTCAGCTGATAACCTCATGTCAAAAGAAAGTGGAAAATAATAAAAGAAGAATGAGATTAATTGCTATTGAAAGGAGATTTTGAGAGTTTCACAAACTAGTAAGTTTAACAGCAATGTCCATTAATATAACTGTTCCACAGCATATCCAAATGCAGAACTGCATATTTGTTTATTCCTTACATTTTTATCATCAGAACAGTACTCTGGGAACAGCTCTATAGTAAGAATGTAAATAAAACCCCTCATGATGTAAAGTGGTAGCTGATAGCAACTTTATCTGTGCAATGATGGGAATGTGCTCAAGCACTCAGCCTGAATATTTTATATGCAGTTCGGTATACGAAGAAATTTGCCGTAAAAAAAAAAATTAAAAAAAAAAAAAAAAGAATTGTAAAATTGGAATCGATTCACAAACTACTAGATGGGTGCTGTGGTTTCAAACTTCCAGTGGAAAACATGACAAAATGAATTAGGTTTAAGTCTGTTTTACATGACCTATTTAACTTCCTAATGAGTGAAGACATGTAAAATGATTCTTTATATTTTAAACAGAAACAATCATTTACCAATGTACTATGAGAGTAAACATCATGAAAATGAAAAGCTGAGAGGCAAAATTAATTAATATAAATCCTTTATTATAAATTGTATCAGACTACATGCAAGAATTGTCACAAGTTTAGTTTTTCTTTAATTAATATAGAATTATTTATTAAATGTATGGTAAACTGGGAGCTTTGAAGTACATATCAGATTCCCAGGGAAGTTATTAGTTGTTTCACAGGTCTCATCAAAGTTCCTAATTTAAAAGCCCAGAAGAGTGAGTTTGGAGGCACACATAGTGCCAATCGTGACATGCTAAAATTTAATATTTCAAGTTTTGCTACGACATCAAGTTGGTACTGCAGAAACTGCAAAACTCTGAGACCAGAACCTTTCTCAAAATAATAATGAGAAAGTTATTTCTTTCTCAAGCAGCAAATATATAACTTCAATGTTTGGTTATTTGTATCTGATTGCTCTGCAGATGCACAATCAGACATGCAGGAGGAGTTCTAACAAGATAACTCCTGCTGGCTTCAGATGATAGAATAAATGTTCAAGAAGTTAGATTGTTAAAGACAGATGGGAACCTTTATTTACTCCTTTTGTAGATATACAGCTTTATCAGAAACCATTTCAAAAATCTTTTCTCATGGGACTGGTAGAGAACAAATATCCAATACCTGATTTCTCAAATCTTTCTTGTTTTATTATATTCATTGATAGATAGAATAAAGCATTATTTCTTTAGCAAGTGCATGTTTAGTATCTTTTGCATTTCCTTCTGCATTTTCTATGAAGTTTGACCTAAACCTTAGTAACTTTCCATACGCTACGCTTGAAATGAGGAGAAATGAAACTTTTACTACTTATTCTCTTTAAGTTAAATATTATAAATTATTAACTAACAATTGTTATTGTCACAACTTCTTGCTGCTTTTCTTTCCTGCTAGGAGGAAGGTAAGAATTTCCTGATGTCATAGAGCAAAAGAGGTGGGATGGGAAACAAAGCTGTAATGAAAAGAGATATTCCTTTAACACAGCGAGAGAGAAATTCTTCAGTACGTTAGCTGCTGTTGTTAGCCACCAAAATGTCAAGTTACCATCACTTTTATTTCTTATAATAAAGAATCTTCATGATTTGGCCTCTTTGAACAATTCTGTATGGAAAAGATGAGAGAACACTACTGTTCTGATAATTTCTCATCTTTCACAGTAACAGTAGCCATCTTTTATCCTGTGTCCAACAAAGGGGGGTCACCCAAGTAAAAGAAAAAAAAATAGATATACCAATTTATTAGAAGTGCTCAATAATGGAAGAAAAAAGAAAAGGTATTGAAGATCTCACAACATTTTTCTAGCACCTGGCATTACATCTCAGAAAAAAAAAAAAGAAAAAAAAGAAAAAAAAAGAGTTTTTTCAGACTAACAAGAGATGCTCACAAATCACAGGGGAAAAAATATCTCACTTTCTGAGAAGGCCTAATTTGGAAAGCAATCCTGTTAAACTGTGATTGACAATTTTCTTCCCTACAAAGGTATTCTGTACTATCACTTCCATACAGCTCACAAGAAGATGCAGAGCACAGTATACCTCCAAAGATTAGGCAGCTGAGATGTCTTGTTAGATTTCTTTAAATAAAGATTGAAAAGAAGACCATCTGCTTCCCTCAGAATGAATAAAACGCCAAAGACAAAGAAAGACTTAAAAATACCAGTCAGAAAAACTGGTAAAAAATATTTTTTTTCTTAGAAATGCAATTTGAAGGTTGCCATCTCTGGAGTATCATCCCAGTATAAACAGACAATGGATTGGAATTAGTTGGATATTGGATAGGTATTGGCAAAATTTATGGCAAGAGAAGTTGCTATGCTTGTTGTTTTATTTTCAGAGTGATAGGAAATTTCTAAGAATTCAGAGAAGCACAAGAAAAGTACAGTTGAAGTATGGGAGAAAGTTAAAAGAAATCCCTAAAGGAAGGTAAAATATGTTCATATCTTACATTTATATTGTTCTAAGTTATGACCAGGATGACCTTATCCTAATCATAACACTAGCTACACTTAAGGAATAATAATAACAAAATAGGAATCTGCAGATAGGAGTAAAATAGAAAATATATTCAGACTTTCATCAAAGGGGAGGAAGTTACAGGAGAAGAAGGGAAAAGAGCTTGAAAGTGTAGTTAATTTTGAAGACATGAAATGGAAATCCCATAATTTCACAAAAGGTTCCTATATAGAATCATAGAATCATAGAATAGTTGGGGTTGGAAGGGACCTCTAAAGGTCATCT
>NW_008794579.1:675545-681231 GCF_000699145.1 Aptenodytes forsteri
CTGCTCAGCAATAATGAAAACATCCCTGTATTATCAACACTGTTTTCAGCACAAATCCAAAACATAGCCCCATTCTAGCTAGTCTGAAGAAAATTAATTCTATCCTAGCCAAAACCAGCACACTAACCAAGCTTTAACTTTTAAGCCACCGAGAACATAAACTGAGGTGAGTCTGCTCATGTTTCTAATTTTTCAGGAGATAGAATCATACTGCATTAGGACTGTCTGGTTTTGGCAACCATTGCCAAGCTGACAGGAGCAGACAATCTTCAGCACATCTCAATCCAGTGTGCAACTCACCTACTGATTGAATGTGCAGTATTGTATTTATGGAAGTGTACTTTTTCAATCCTGTGAACAATATTAAGATGGGGAAAATTATTTGTGACACAAAATAGTTCTTCTCATATCATAGGTCGTCCTCATTTACTTCTCTTATGATTTATTTTATTATTTAACTCCTTTATTTATTTTATTCAGTTCTTTATATATTACTTGGGTCTGTATCCTCACCTATTAACAGGCATTAGTGAAATGACCAAACTGCAATAGTAAAAATGTGGTTCTTTCTTTAATTTTTAATTTTCAATAAATAACAGGGTTGCACTGATCACATCAACTGTGAAGGTCCTTCTCCACACACTTTAAATTTTATATTCTCTGTTCGAAAATTTTTTTCTGAACTAGAAATTTTTCAATTGCTTGAAAACATAAAAACATGCCAAATCAAACTAAAACTTCTTCATTTCTATTAGAAATCTTTATTTGGGTATGGATTTCCCTAGAGAATATTGGGAGAAAAAAGAAGAAAAGGGATGGATCTTCATCATTGTCATCTCCACAAACAGTAGCTGGTTCCAGCACATGGTCCTGTAGCCTCCTACATGATCCATTTGATTAAACCTGCATTTATCTCAGTTAATCTTTGTATTGCTGCACTTCTAAAGTAAACAAAAGTATATTGTATAGGGTAATAACTTATGAATTCACTACCTTATAGATATAATGGGATGCGACAGGTTTATTGTGTATAGATCATGGTACTTTGATGATATACAGAATCATAAGATAACTCACATTGCTAAAAATTGAACCACTTAAAAAACCCATAAGATTGATTTTTGCCCTCACTTATGCCATTGTAAATCAGAGCAATGCAGCTGAAGTTCAGTGCAGTTTCCTAATACTGCTGTAAAAGTGGTGTATTAAACTGTGCCCTATGTTCCTTCAGACAGCACAGTGTTTCTGAGCCAAACACAACGTTCAAAAAATTCAAGGGTTTGGCAATATTTTCTTTGTTACAAAGTCTTAAAAATGCTGTCCTTGGAACCTATGAAAATAATAAGGGCATTAGGATGTGATAAAAGGATTTTGATAGCTAATTTGCTCATATCAGCATATGTCTAATATCCAAAAAATAATTCTAAATACAATACAATTTGTATTAAGTCAGAAGATTTCTCAGTAGTAGTAGTATAGTGTATTAATTCTTCAGGGAAAAGATCCCTCCGAAACGTATATATGTATATATATATATGTTTTTTTTTTTCCCCTTCCCTATATATCTACACTTCCTGGCCACTGCCTCACAGGCTTGAATCCCATTTTCCCAAATTTATAATGCTTAACTCCATAGTAGCTGAGTCTGTGGCTGTCTGTTCTTGTACCAATGGTGCAATTTAGTCCAAACATCAAGGAATAAATATGGAAACATCATCACTCAGGACATCCCAAAACACCATCCTTCTAAGGCATGGGATCTGAGAGTTTGACCACCCTATGTTCAGAGTACAAAATGGTTGCAAGCAGTGATAACATCTTCGTAAAGGATTTTTCAGGTGAGGATTAGGCAGCAAAGAAATAGTGGGGCAGGAGAGAAAATTGGGTTTGAGCACTCCTTTTCTTTCAAGTGTTACTTTCTTCCTTTTTTCCTCTCCGTCAGGGAGGAGCTATAAAATTGGAGAAAACAAGAAAATTCTCCCACTCACCCTGCCTCCTGCCTTCCAAGTCCCTGTTCTTTCAGACCTGCACCTGTACTGCTGACCAGCAGAGACATGACAAATCGTCAAGGAAATTTGAGGAAAGAAGGCAGTAAAGAGATTACTATGATGCAATGTTAAAGGAAGATAGGAATGAGGACAAATTCTTTCAAGTAAACAATCTCCTGCCCTGTTTACTGTATCCCACACCTGGTTCCTCCAGTTGCCTGCCACAATTAGCCTCCTTATTAGCTTTTGCCTTATTTCTCTGTTTTACTAAGCTGTTACTCTTAAATGACTTGTTCAATGGCTTTTTCCCTCTAAATAACCTCCCTTTAATCCATCTCTAAGGATTTTTTAAAGAATTCTTTAAATGTGGCCCATAAAAGTAAATAACTGAAGTCTATGCTGGTAACAGCTTTCCTCAATAGACTGTCTTGTAGAGGAGAATGAATAGGTGGAAATAATTTTGCAGGAACACATCACAATGTAAAAAATCATTTTGCTTTCAGGTACAATTATTATCATAGAATCATAGAATCATTAAGGTTGGAAAAGACCTCTAATATCATCGAGTCCAACCGTCAACCCAACAACACCATGCCCACTCAACCATGTCCCTAAGCGCCTCATCTACTCGTCTTTTAAATACTTCCAGGGATGGGGACTCAACCACTTCCCTGGGCAGCCTCTTCCAATGTTTAACCACTCTTTCAGTAAAGAAATTTTTCCTCACGTCCAATCTAAACCTCCCCTGGCGCAACTTGAGGCCATTTCCTCTCGTCCTATCGCTTGTTACTTGGGAGAAGAGACCAACACCCACCTCGCTACAACCTCCTTTCATGTAGTTGTAGAGAGCGATGAGGTCTCCCCTCAGCCTCCTTTTCTGCAGGCTGAACAACCCCAGTTCCCTCAGTCGCTCCTCATAAGACTTGTTCTCCAGACCCCTCACCAGCCTCGTTGTCCTTCTCTGGACACGCTCCAGCACCTCAATGTCCTTCTTGTAGTGAGGGGCCCAAAACTGAACACAGTATTCAAGGTGCGGCCTCACCAGTGCCGAGTACAGGGGCACGATCACTTCCCTCCTCCTGCTGGCCACACTAGTTCTGATACAGGCCAGGATGCCATTGGCCTTCTTGGCCGCCTGGGCACACTGCTGGCTCGTGTTCAGCCGGCTGTCAGCCAGCACCCCCAGGTCCTTTTCCGACAGGCAGCTTTCCAGCCACTCTTCCCCAAGCCTGTAGTGCTGCATGAGGTTGTTGTGGCCAAAGTGCAGGACCTGGAAACATTTGAAACAATTGAACATGTGAAATTGTTTTATGGATTATGTTATGTGATTAGAGGCTAGTCTCCACACACACAAAGTAGCACAGAGGTACGATGGCAGGTGGGGGCACCCCAATGCCCCAGCCAGGGATACCAACGCTTGCCTCAGCCCCCTGCCTGAGCTGTTCCAGGGGAGCCTCAGCCCCAGGGGCCGGGGGACACCTCGCACCCGCAGTCAGCAGGGGCAGCACTCCAGGCACTTCACAGACTGCAGGGGGTCACTGCCCAGGGGTCCAGGGTTCATTGTGAGGTGCAGGGGAAGAACATTTGGAGATTGTACAAGACTAGTTATGGGATGTTCAGAGGAGGAGAAAAAGCAGAAAAATAGAGGGATAAGGGTATAAAAAGTGCTGGTGACCTGTAAACAGGTGCTGGTCAGTGTGTGTGTCTGACCATGTCCTTTGCCTGACCAGTCTGTCTTTTCTTCTTATTAAACTCCATTTCTAACTAATTTCCTGGCTGAGGGACTCTCTACTCTGTGCCCATGTGTGTGTGTTGGTCTGAGTGCCAGCAGTGGGATTGGGACTGTGGGTCAGAGGGGCCGTGTGTCTGGGGGTCAGCAACTGGAGAGACCGGGATGCATGTACATGTTGTGTGTGCTTATGTCAGTGTGTGCAAACATCAGACTGTAGTACCCCGTGAGCAGGTTAAGAGAGTTGGGAGCCAGTTATTGGAGCTGCCCTAATTCTGGGCTGGATACTGGAGAGACCAGAAGGTCTGCAAGTTGGCTACTGGAGAGACCAGGAGGTCCTAGTGAGTGATTGAGGAGACCACGGGATCTGGGGGCCGGCTCCTGATGAGGCCGTAGGTCTGGGCCAGCTACTGGAGAGACGTGTTTGCATGTGTCTGTGCACCTGGGAGACCAGGGGATCCTGGGGCTGGCTGCTGGGTAGTCTAAAGCCGGTTAGTGGAGACATCCATGGTGGGTGTGCGTGCGTGCGCATGCATGCAGTCTGAGCATTTGTCTGCGTGTGTGTATAGGTCTGAGTACCAGGAGCTTCCGGGGGTGTAGCCTTGGGCTTTTATGCCCAGGTACCAGCAGCAGGGGAGAATGGGATCCAGGGGCAGCTACTGCACAGACTGTGTGTCTGAGCCCAGCTGCTACGGGGATCCACATTGTATGTATGTACATATATGTATATATATTTTCCCCTAACTAACTTTAATCCTGGTTGGCCAGAGAAGGGAATAGGATGAGGCTGTTGGTACTGTTTGTGTTTGTGCAAGTGCTATGTTTCTTGTCTGTGTAGGTCTGTGTGGCTGCCTGTGAGTGTACATATATACATACTGTATTTGTGTGTGCGTGCGCCTGTTGGGAAAACCCTCCCAGCCTCGCTACTGGTTGGACCTGGGAGCATGGGACTGTGGCAGTGTCACCACTGTTGGGCTAGTGGCTTCAGCAGCTCGTAACAGATCAGACCTGTCTCCTTAGGAAACAGCAATTTGTTTTAAACTTCAGCACTTTTCAGCAAACCACAACAGCACAAGATCTGTGTTCTTGGACGTAGAAATACAAAGTTTAAACCATGGATATTATCGTGTAAGCTTTGAGTCACTCAAGCTTTAACTTAGCTCATATTCCACTTTGTGACAATTTTAAGTATATGGCTGCATGGCTAAAGCTGGAAACAGTGGAAGGCATTAAACTGCCTTACTGTTTAGCCTAGGAACACGGAGCCAGATTTTCAGTTTGGCAGATCTACAAAACAACAAGAAATTTAAATTAGCTTTCACTGTGGGAAAACAGGGCAGAGCTAATCCACTTGCTCCTAACTTACATATGCCAGATGAAGACAAGATAAATTGGTTTTCACATAAATAGCAACCAAAGGTGCAAGATTTAATCTGAAGTATAATGAAGAAGTGTTCTAAAGGGCCTATAGTGTGAACCAAGACCTATATATTTTAATTTGTTTTGATGATACTCAACACTGAAGAAACTCGGAAAAAAAAAAGCAAAATACTAAAACCACTGAAATGAGCTGATACTTTATAAATTTAAAATGTAAAATGTAGAGCAGAAGAAAATACAAATAAAAAGCTGTTTTGCATGTGAATATATTAAAAAACTACAGTACAAATTCCTTTTGCCTGTGCTTTTTAGCATTTTGACCTTTAGGGAAAAAATGGTAGTTAGGCATAGCTGCCAACCTACCTTAATGTAGTTGTTACAGGCCATTTTTTAAAGTTTTAACTAGTTAGAATTGCTTTCTCCTAGCAGTTCTGTTCTTTTGAAAATGTTAGCTTCTGACACTTCCCTAAAGTTAACTGAGAACTAGCTAACTAAGCGGAAACTAATTCAGGTTGAAACCTTAGTTATCTGTAATCTGGCCCAAACAACCTTCCCCCCCCCCCCCCCCCCAAACGAACGCGAAAAAAAA
>NW_008794579.1:681257-690705 GCF_000699145.1 Aptenodytes forsteri
ACCCTCCCCCCCCCCCCCCCCAAGAGGACAGAAAATTAACAAGCACAGAGAAAAGCACCTCATTCTTAAAAATGGAAAAAAAATGCTTTTCAATGCTACTCTCCTCTTTCTTAGCATTCCCTATTTCAGAAATTATCTCCTGAAAACAACACTTTGTAGAGAGCTTCTTAACAGAGCTACCGACAAGCGTATTAGGTCATTTTTGAAATAAATACTTAACATTCTTACAGGTTTTGCTAATAGAGTGAAAATGTTTTAGGCACTACTGCTGCCCTTTCAGAATTGCTTTTCAATGCTACTCTCCTCTTTCTTAGCATTCCCTATTTCAGAAATTATCTCCTGAAAACAACACTTTGTAGAGAGCTTCTTAACAGAGCTACCGACAAGCGTATTAGGTCATTTTTGAAATAAATACTTAACATTCTTACAGGTTTTGCTAATAGAGTGAAAATGTTTTAGGCACTACTGCTGCCCTTTCAGAATCAGAAAAAACCCACACCTTTTGATCCTACCATCAACAACAGTCCTACCACTGGAGACAGTCTGAAATCTGAGAAAATTACAGTGCCTTAAGAGCTCTCAGCCCTCAACACGTCTGGTTGGGATGTTACAACAACACCCTGTGACAAGTCATGGCAGGGACACCCTTCCTCAGGAGGGATGTAAATGTCCAGCGTCTGTTCCTTACATTCAGAGGATATTTGTTACAGAAGGACTAGTAGGCAAGGGGAAATATCATAGGGGCAAATACAGAGCTGCAGATAGCAGAAACTGTTTTTTAAAGGTTTTCATTATAGAGTTCACTTCATGCTGTTGCAGCTGTTCGGATACGCCTTTGGTATATTACAAAGCTAAGGATTGGGAGGGAAGAAATTAAAGGCATAAGCTGAATCTGTCTTTAATAGAATTATTTGGTGCACACGGTGTGAATTATCCACTCTGAAAGATTTGAAAGGAAAACATATTGATAGATTTTTATTTGTCTCTTCCTTATCACATTTTTAAGAGAATTTGTCCTGCAGACAAAAAACAATTTAAATGTAATTTGTATTTATCTTAATTTGTTTCTGCTGAAGTAGATTATTCATTTTCAATATACTATCATATACTTTGATTATGTTTATTTCTTGCTGATCAGAATGCTGACAAATGATGCTTCTTTCACAAACATCAATTAGCTATCTTAATGTGCTGGAAGAACATGAGGAAGAGAAAGTTTAATTTACATTATTTTTAAATCAAGAATGAGTTGAGGGGTGTTTTTAACTACATGATAATCCATGTATTCACACTTAATTACCTGCTTTTAACATAATAAAATTGTTAGACAAGAAAACAGAAGAAATTAGTCAACTAAAATATAAACATATCTGCATGCTTGAAATAATACCAGCTTGATATGATTTTAACTGGGATACCATACAAGTGTCATTAATTCCATACACATGAAAATACGAAAAGAAATTGACGTGAATGTTAACATAGAACATAAAATTATTGCTAGTGGGATAGTAGACAAAATGCTGTGTGAAGGGAAATAGTATATTTTTATTTAATCAGTTTATGGTAATTAAACTGTAAAACTAAATATCTAGTTAAAGTTTGTAGGTATAAGAATATAAATGATAATTCAAAGATGTTCATGTGTATAAAATATTCCTATTTTACATTTTATGAGTATTGCCAAACAATTCAGATATGGAAAACTAAGGTAATTTGATAATGGACATAAGACTACTACAAGAGGAAATATGGAAAGAGAAAGAGAAATTTACTCTGTGCAAAATGCAAGGAACGATAACAATCAAATTTGAGACAGTTGAGATCAACCCCCTTTTCTTCCCACTTGTAAAGGCCACAGGAACAAAGCATGCAGCTTTGTGATTTGAATGCATCCACGCCAGTGCTTTGCTGTACAACTGTGTCAGCAAAGTCTTTCAAGAGTATGCGAGGCTATGACTTCACAGTCAAAATCACAGAATCACAGAAAGGTTGAGGTTGTAAGAGACCTCTGGAGGTCATCTGGTCCAAACCCTCTGCTCAAACAGGGTCACCTAGATCCAGTTGCCCAGGATCATGTTTAGACAGCTTTTGAATGTCTCCAAGGACAGAGACTCCACAACCTCCCTGGGCAACCTGTGCCAGTGTTCAGTTATCCTCACAGTAAAAGAGTGTTTCCTGATGTTCAGATGACACCTCCTTTGTTTCAGTTTGTGCCCGTTGCCTCTGGTCCTGTCACTGGGCACCACTGAAAAGAGGCTGGCTCTGTCTTTGCACCCTCCCTTCAGGTATTTATATACACTCATGAGATCCCTCCGAGCCTTCTCTTCTCCAGACTGAACGACCCCAGCTCTCTCAGCCTTTCCTCATAGGAGAGGTGCTCCAGTCCCTTAGTCATCTTTGTGGCCTTTTATTGCTCTCTCTCCAGTAGTTCCATGTCTCTCTTATACTGGGGAGCCCGGAACTGGACACAGTACTCCAGGAGTGGCCTTACCAGCACTTAGTAGTCAACATGTTTCTTTACCAAAAAACTCTACAAAACCATAAGTCATGAATATGAAAAAGACAGAATTTACAAGCACAAAGCCAAAGTAACTTTGTATTCAGATTACCTGACTTTAGGGAATCAAACATAATTTTAATTCTTGCAGTGGTTACAAGTTTATTGCTGTATTTTAAAGAGTGCTTTTTAGTGTTATCAAACATCAATACTGCAGTAGCAATGACCACATTGTATTAAGGAAGTTATAAAATAAAAATTCATTTATTCAAATATCACATGTACCAGTGGCACTGGCAGTAAGTACCAGCTGTTTATTGGTTCACATGCAGATGCAGAATGCATATTTCTTTTCCCTCCTCACACATGCTGCTGTAACAAACATTTGCCTTTCCTCTATGTGAGTACTCCAAACCTTTCTCCTCCACCCTCTTATCCCATATGATGACTTTGGCAGCCCCAACATTATGCTCTATGAACTAGGAAACAATTCTGTTGCTTCATCCATCCATCCAACTCCTCTCTCCATCAGCCAATGATAAGTGCTATCAAAGAGACACCTGCCCCATGAATAAATATTTCCATGCAGTCCAGTGAAAAAGCATATGTCCCATTAGTAAATACTTTCATGCAGTTGAGAGCACATTTATGGGAATCTTTTATGTAAAAATGTATTGATGTAATTTGTGGTTTAATTTATAATACCCCCGAAAAAGATAATATAATTAATATAATATAATATAATATACAATTATAATATAGTATAATACACACTGTAATTCAGAGCTTGATCATAAAATTGTGGGGTTTTATTAGCATAAAAAGTAGGTAAACAAATTATGATCTACATAAATATTTTGACATTGCCTTCACTGAGCGGCAAATAGCTATCCTCAGAGCATGTAACAGATGATGCAGCTGCTACACAACTTTTCTCTACATTGAAAACTCAAAGGTGAAATACATCTGAAAGATGAATTAAAAATATTAAATTAACTTACTTCAGTTATTGCAAGGAAGGAATTGGTAACTGACAGTTTCTGGGGCTGCAGGTCTGGAAAAATATAGCATAATTATTTGCTAAGGATATAGTTTCATAATTTTTTTTGCCAACACTCTCTTACACAAAAGTAAAAAGTTTTGGCTCTCAGGCTTTATAACTCTTTATTTAGACTTCATCCTCAAGATGGGGATGAGATCTGTGTTTCCACTGGTACTAGCCATAGTTTTCTCAGCTAATGGAAAGGTAAAATAAAGCATAAATAGTAAAGAAAAGGAACAAGGTTCACTGGGAAGCAATTTTGTGAAAGCAACATTTCTTGAAAGAGTCTTTTACATATATAAAGTTATTTAAAAAATAGAGTAATTTTAATAGAATTGTAGATATTCTGTGAGGACATATATGCAGTCAGCTGACTCATAATCATGTTTCATATGTCAAAACCTCAGTATTATTTTGTTTTTCAGAGACTAATGTTAAGGAATAAATCATAAAAGGAAAAATATTTTCAGTGTGTCATAAATAATCCAAGAAACTGTGGGTCAAACTAAAAAATGCAGTTGTTTCAATAGAAAATATGGAATGAAAATATGTTTCTAATATTTAGTACTTGATAATTATGATTCCACCTAAAAGATAGGTCTAAATAATGTCTTCTCATTCTTAGCAGAAAGGCCACAACCACAGAAAAAATAATCTGCATTATGAATATGTCAGAGAAATGAGGGAGACTTCCTGAACCCTATAGGCATCCTGCTTAACAAAAACTCCCTGGATGCTTAAATCTATTAGATGACATCCTTACTCACTAAAGGCAAGAAATCTTTGCTATTAAATTTTATTTTTAATAATGCACCTATTTGTTAAAAGGAAACAATGTATGTCTGTCTTTTGCATAACTCCATTAGTTTCTACAAAATTACACTAATACTAATGTGGTCTAGGATCAACTTCACATGAGTTTGAATTTAGACACTTTACATCAAAGTAACAGTTTTATAAAGTGGTAAGACTCCTAGACATTTTCCAAGGATGAAAAATATTTTATGTTGCAGTCTTTAAAGTCTCAACTCTTAAAATGTCAAACTAAGCCAGATACTAAGCAGGTTATATGTGAATCTCTTGCACACAGGTTATGCACTGAAAAATAAGGTGCATTTGGAAACTGAACTGGCTACACCTCCAGCAATGATGTGTGAACTCTCCTTGTTGAGAGCACATTTTTTTATGTCTTGGTTCCAAAGCACGATCGTTACTTTATTAAAAGCCGCCTCTGAGAACAAAGAAACAATAATTCAATCCACAGAACTGGTTGGATAGAAAGCCAGAGGAATGGCACAGTATTTTCTACTTCAGATGCATATTGGCAAAATAAAGGAAGGGTCTCATTAGAGGAAAACACTGCTTTTCAAGAAGATGTAAGAAAGAATTTTTTTACAGTGAGACCATTCACTGGAACAACCTCCCCAGGGATGTGGTAAAGTCCCCATCACTGGAGGTTTTCAAGAAGTGACTGGACAGGGTGCTAGATAATCTCATCTAGGCTCTGTTTCCCATGAAATGTTGGACCAAATGATCTTTCGAGGTCCCTTCCAACCTGGGCTGTTCTGTGATTCTATAATAAAAAAGCATGTAAAGAAGGCTAGTAGAATGACGAGGGAAATAAAGAGCTTGTCACACAACAGAGGACTCGGAAAGTTTAGGTTGTCTAGTGTAGCAAAATGTAGGCTGAAAGGAGATATGAGTGTTTCTTCTAAATCTATCAATGAGAAAAATCACCAAAAAAAGGTGAACAACTATCTAAGCTAAAGGATAAGTATCACAGGTACAAAGTGATACTGATTTTTCACAAATTTAAATTACATAGTAGAAAACCTTAATCAGCAGAGAGCAGTGAGATTCTGGAATAATCTTCCAGCTGGAATGGTTAGGATGAAAGCTCACTGACTCTGAAAAGTTATTTTTACAGTAATAGTTGCAGAAAGTCAAAACTTGATTAGTGTAGGAAAACAGATTGTGAGAAGGTTGGTTATCATCACCAGAGACTGGAATTATTAGTTCAGAAAGTCCCTTCTAGCCATGCATTCTTGAGATTTCTTTTTTCTAATTCTATTTTAACAAAGTTCAACTAAATGAATGTTTTACTGAAAAGTCTGGGAGTATAACCAGCATGAAAATGAGAGCAAAAATATAATAATAATAATAATAATAATAAGGACAACAACAATAATAGATAAATAGAGCAGTTCAACAGTTTTACCACAAGAAATTTGGCAAATTTGTCTGGTCACTGAGGTTTGGTTTGCTGCTTTCTTTCTTCCTTTTTCTTTTCTTTTTTTTTTTTTTAGAAATGGTAGGTTATAAAATTTTGATTGCAAGTGAACAACAGGAAATATCTGTACGTGTTTGTGCTATTTATGTTTTTTTCAGAGAGTTCCATACCAATGTCAGTGGTGCAGATTTCTGCTATGTTCTGGTGTGTTAAAGACATCTGCAAAGGATAGATGTCTTGGGGTGTCTTGGGGTCCAAATTGTTAGTAGATGCCTATATTTAGGCAACTGAATCCCTCGTTTGGAACACCTGTGTAGATGTAAATTTGACAAGTTGTCAATCTTAAAGTCAAACATCACAGAATTGTTAAATAATTTAGTTTGGAAGGAACCCCTGGAGGTCATCACGTCCAGCCCTCTGCTCAAAGCAGATCCAATTAGACCAGTTTGCTCATGACATGGCTCAGTCGAGCTTTGAGTTTATCCAAGCATATTGATTCCACAACTACCCTAGGAAACCTGGCCCAGTTTTTAACCATTCTCATGGTAAAAATAATTAAAAAATCTAATCAGCATTTTGTGATTGGAGAGGTCTATTGCCTCTTCTCCAATCATTGACCACTTCTGAGAAGTCTCTGGCTCTGCCTTCTCTATAGCTTCCCATTAGGTACTTGTAGACAGCAATAAAATCCCCCTTACTCTTTTCCTCTTAAGGTTGAACAGACCCAGTTCTCCCAGTCTCTTTGTGTACAAACTGCACCAGTCCCTTAACCATCTTGCTGGCTCTCTGTTGGACTCGCTCTACTATGTCACTGTCTTTTTTGTACTGGGAAGCAAATATAACAACACAGTCAGGGAAACAAAACTTATTTCCTTATTCACCAATGTTATTAAATTACCTAAAAGAATATTAGTGTTTGTTTCAGATTAAAATGCATCCAAAATATTGTAGGAAGGTAAAAATTGGATTTGCTACTGCTACTTGCTGTATACATGTATTCATTAGATCTTTTCACAGAAGTACTCATCATCTCTTATGAGCTTCTTAAATTTGCATAAATGAATTGTGATAGTATTGGGTATTAATGAGAGGATAAAATTGCTTACATGACAATTTTCATATGATAACATACCAGCTTTGTATTAACAACATATAAGAGCAGCCTGAATTTGATAGAAGAAAATATTTTTCCAAAAATCAAGATTGCATTTATGATTGAATTAGCACTGCACCAAATATTATTCATAATATAGAAGTCTCCTTAACTGTTAGAATCCAGGAAAAAGCAGAGAAAGTAACTATTACCTCTTAATCCAAAATTTTAAATAATCCTGTAAACAGAAGACATCCATAGTATTCTGGAATTTAACTGACACCTAAGAATATTGCAGTATATGTGTAGGAACATCTACTCTTGGGTTAAATGTATTGTGCATACTGTAAGAAAAAGAAATTATGTAACTTCAGATTATAATGGATTTGCACAGAGAGGAAGACAGAGGGTATAGGAAATCACACTGGCAACTTTAATTCTGGCTTTTTCCGATTTTGAAACCTTAATCATTCTTTTAATAGAGTTTGTGGGCATATACATAATAGGCACATTCAAGTATTAACAAGGAAAGAATAAAGTCCCCATTTGTGCAAGGGATATGATATGGGCAAACTATTCTGCTTCTACAAAATTTCACTGACCTTTATAGGATGAATTATTCCAGCTGAGGGTGTCCCCAACAAACATACTTAACTTTCCGGTTACAGTACTGATCTAAAACAAATAATTGGAATACTGGAGATTAATCTATAAGCATTAAAGAACAGAATCTCATCTCCCAGATGTTTCAGTTTTCTAAATCTGCATCCAGATGATTTGTTTTACATCTCTGGCTGTTCAGGGTTAAGCCATTACTAACTCCATGGGGTTAGGAGGGGAAAGGGGACATCCATAACTTAGCTATGTTGTCTTCTGCAAACCACGCTGCATCCCTATGGGATTTCATGTCATATTTTTATTTTTTAAGCACTCAGTACTCTGAGCCTAGGATACCAAAGTATCAGAAAACTTCAGAACAAGGAGAGAACAGACACATTAGAATTGTCTAGTACAAGGGTTAGAATTATTCGTACAGGAGATAAAGCTTTCTTGACAGCCAGTTCAAAACTGCTGAACAAATTTCAATAGGAATTAAGAACAAACATATAGCAGAGAGTACATGTATTCAATTATTTAAAATTTGCCCTGTATGATTTGCCCTTGCAGACAAAAAAAAAGACAGACTTGCATGTGGGAGATGCTAGTCACACAACCATAACATGGGCCTGCATAGAAAACCATGCCCCCTGACAGGATGATTGTATAAAAACTGTGCAAGCTGAGGCTTACTGATTTTACTTGTGCTACAGCAGGAGATCTTCCAGGCTTTTCTTTCAACCTATTCTAATTTTCAAATGCCCTGTGAAATTTTTGTTTAAAGACAAAAAGCATCACAATGGTTTCTTCCACTCCTGCTAAGAACAGCATTTTTTTTTTTTTAACATTAGTATCTGACTTTTTGAGAGGATGTCATTACTACAGACAAATTTATAAAGCCACATCAAAACTAAGGACACGTAAACAGCACCTGGGTACCTCCCATGGATAAAAAGCTACAGATGCCAGCACAAAGAGCTCTATTCCAAGCAAGATGCTGAACTTACCTGTTACCACAACCAGCACAGGGACAACTATTGTTTAATTTATATGGCTAGGCCTGAGGAACCTCTTCCTGCATTTGTGATTTTCAGGACTTACAGCTTGAGTGAAAAAGATAACAGGATTTACAGCTCGAATGTAAGGAATAACTTATGAAGTGCACACAGATGTAAGAAAATAAAACACATCTATATAGCCAAAATTTTCCCTGGTGTAAATGTATTAAAGGCAATATATTTACAAGGATTTAAACAACTGTTTTTGCTTGGCATTCGTTTGTTTGGGTTTCTGATTTCCTTTCTTATTGTGGCTTTTCTGGTTTTTTGTAGTGATGTCTTATTCTAGATTTATTTTTCTAACTGATTTTAACTGATTTAGAAGCCACCGAGGCGAAGGGCTCCGGAATAAAACAAAAATATTCTTGATTAATTCACTGTAAAAGAAAAAGACTGGAAAAATGGTATTAAAAATAATAATTGTGTGTCTGGACTTTAATAACCAGATGGGAACTTTTCTGTCCAAGAGACTAAAATTCTCATGCATATAACTGTGATATGCTCGTTGCCCAGCAGATGCAGAACACGGATGCCTTTTTTTCCAGATAAATATCTCAGGGGATATGGAGCATTGTTAATTTCTTTTAAATAATTCAACAGAATATTAATAATTTCACAACTCCTTAGACTCATAAGTCTGTTTGAATTAGCTGTCCTTATAAGCAAAGTATTCAGGACACAATCTTACCCTAGGAAAAACTCAAACATAAGTTTAGAAATAGTCTGGAGACTAACCTTAAATCTAAATGACAAATAGTTTGGAGTATGTATCATTTGAACTAGAAATTGAATGTTAATTTTTGCCTCTTGCTGGTAAAGCCTTGTGTTGGTTTTGGCTGGGATAGAGTTAATTTTCTTCAGAGTAGCTAGTATGGGGCTATGTTTTGGATTTGTGCTGGAAACAGTGTTGATAATACAGGGATGTTTT
>NW_008794579.1:690847-698551 GCF_000699145.1 Aptenodytes forsteri
ATATTCCATACCATATGATGTCATGCTCAGCATATAAAGCTGGGGGAAGAAGAAGGAAGGGCAGACATTCAGAGTTATAGTGTTTGTTTTCCCAAGTAACCATTACACGTAATGAAGCACTGTTTTCCTGGAGATGGCTGAACACCTGCCTGCCGACGGAAAGTGAATAAATTCCTTGTTTTGCTTTGCTTGCGTTCTCAGCTTTTGCTTCACTTATTAAACTGTCTTTATCTCAACCCACGTGTTTTCTCACCTTTACTCTTCTGATTCTCTCCCCCAGTGAGTGAGCGGCTGGGGGGGGCTTAGTTGCTGGCTGGGGTTAAACCATGACAGCCTGCACAAATTCTATCATATAAAGAATTAATGAAGGCTTCCTAATTTGCCATACTTTATAGAGGCAAAGATGCTGAATATGACTCCCAGTGAAACTGGTTGAATTGACATCCTTGAAATTTGATAACCTTTCATCACATGTAGAAATCCTTAATGTGACTGTCAGAGTTAAAAAAAAAAAAAACTTAAATTGTAAATGCTAGCAGAGAGCAGATAGTTGTGGATGTGGGTGTGGGTAAACATCTCAAGCAGAAGCCTGCAACTTGTTAGCTGCAGTCATTGTGTGGCCTTATTGTAAATTTTGATAACACCTGGACCAAATAAAAGTTGCATGTCTTGAATATTTCAGTTAATGGAGAGACATGAAAGAACATCACCCATCTGATCAGCTGTTGTGCTTCTGCACAAAGACTGTTTAGACTGGGAGAACTGGGGGGTTGGGCTTTAAGAGAGAAGAGCTGGTGCTGAAAAATATGAGGTCCTGAAAACAAGAAGTGATGTTTTAGAGAAGTGGGTTGGTAAAGAAGGAGGTGGAGATCTTGGGTGGAGGAAAGATCCTGGAAGTGTGGGAAGAGCCTTCAGATCAGAGAGATGTGTGGAAGCAAATACCAGGGGATGCACAGGGACCATGGTTGGTAATGCCCAAGACTGATAACTGTGAGCAGTGGCTCAGCATGAACCAGCATGACTTTCTGCTTGAGCTTCCCACAAAATCAAATCATGGTAAATGTAGTGCTGAATGGGTGCAAGTGGGTGAGTGTGTGGAATAAGCAAGTATGGTAAGAGCTCTAATCTGGTTTGTTTATAAATAAACCCCAGTATTCAGATCCACTATGGACTGTCATTTACACTGTTGCCCATGACAATGGCTTCATTGGCACCAAAGATGTCATTTTGAAGAGATTAAAAATAAGTGACTTCCCTTGACAGAGAATGTCACTTTACTTACAATAAACAGGGAGTATACTAGATGGCAAACTTATAACTAAAAGCCTATATCAGGCTGATTAGAGAAGTATTCTTTGCAAGGTTTTGGGGACTGTGTCACATGAGACACATTCATTTCCATACTGATAAAACAGACCACCCAGAATACAGCTACTTATCAACATAAACTGGTCATAAACTGTTCTGCTGTTTTTACTGCTGTTATCATTGGTCTTGATGGGTATTACCCCATGTTTGGATCATAGAATCAAAGAATCACAGAATTGTAGAATGGTTTGGGTTGGAAAGAACCTTTAAAGTTCATCTAGTCCAATTCCCCTGCCATGGGCGGACATCTTTCATTAGATTGGGTTGCTCAAAGCCCCATCCAATCTGACCTTGAACACTTCCAACTATGGAGCATCCACAACTTCTCTGGGTAAACTGTTCCAGTGTCTCACCACCCTCATTGTAAAAAATTTCTTCCTTTTGTCCAGTCTAAACCTACCCTCTTCCGGTTTAAAACTGTTGCCCCTTGTCCTGTCACTACAGGCCTTGGAAAAAGTCTCTCTCTGTCTGTCTTATAAACCCCCTTTAAATACGGAAAAGTGGCAACAAGGTCTCTGATGGATGTGCTTCTCTTATTGTCCTCCTGAGCATGTGACAAGAATAAGGTCTTCTTGAAATTCTTATCTCACCCTGATCTCAATATTACTTCATAATAGAAGTAGAGAGTCATACTAGTTAGTGGTGATGGACCCACAGAGGCAGACACTTGTGATAGAATATTGACTGCTGTGTACTAAACAAGGTAAGTTCCACTACATTTCACTGTAGTGGCAGATCTCATTTTTGAACCAATTATTTCTTGTGCTCTGTATTTTGTGTTTCCATCACTGAAAGAGCTGTTGACATCAACAAGTTCAGATTCATATTTAGGAATTTCATTAAATTCCCAAATAAATAGTGTAGCGGAAGAGATATAAATGATAAGATTTCAAAAATAATAATTATAAAAACATTCTTTATCTATTTTCAAAAGAATCCTTACTACTTTTACTGTGAATAGAATTTTGCCAACCACAACAATTAAGTAATGGTTTTACAAGTACAAAGAACCACCAATTATATTTTCAGCTATATTACTAGTTCTAATTAAACTTGAGTGCTGATAAAGTAATTCTAAGAAACATAATAATATATTAGTTATTTTATTCTAGAGGGTACTCTAATACTGAATTCATAATTTGTTCTCTTTTGGGTCCTTAAGAAATCAAAGTGGCTAACAGTTTGAGTAAACTCAACGATTCATTGTGGTTTTCCAGAAGAATTGAGGAGGTGGTTGAAGGGCATTCTTGTTGAGTGGTTTTGAAGTGTTAGAAATGCATTTATCAGACAGAAATGTAGTTTATTATGTGATAATTTCTTCTACTAGTTATATGCCAGTTGATGTACAGTCCTGCAACTAACTGCATTAAAGACTTACAAGCCAAAGATACCATCAGCATCCCAAATAATTTACAGTCTAAGCCTAAAGTGAGACAATGGGATATCAAAAATGAAAGAGAGAGCATATACAGTGATGGTTCAAAATCCGGTAAATTAATAAATGGCAGAAATATTTTAAGTACTACAAATTTAGATCATATAGAAATATGAAGATGATAGTTCAGACATGTATTTTTCTGTATTTGTAAAACAAAATAATTGTATTGAAATAAAACAGGAAAATGGAATTATCATCTGTCTTTAACCCAATTATCATAGAATCACAAAATCATTGAATAAATCATAAGGGAGTAGATTTCAGGCAATCACCTAGTCCAACTGCCTGTTCAGATCAGGGTCAATTACGAAATCAGATAAGGTTGCCCAGGGCTTTATCCAGTCTTGTCTTGAAAACCTCCAAGGATGGAGAATGCATGACCTGTCTGGGCAGCCTGTTCCACTTCCTGACTGTCCTCATGTTGAAAAGTTTTTCCTTATATCCAGTCAGAACCTCTCTTAGTTCCATCTGCTCCTCCTCAAGACTTGCCCCTTCACCAGCAGGATCAAGGAGACCGCCACTGGTGCCCCTATGCCCTGGATGCTCTCCTCCACAGCCACATAGTTGCTCTTAATACTCTCAAGGTCTCCCTGACATTGCTGGTGCCCATGTGGAAGAGCAGCAGATGCGATGTCCTGAGGCCCAGTCAAGTCTCAGCAGTCTCTTCACAACATTCTGTATCCAAGTGTCTGGACAGCAGTGCACCTCCATGGACATTAAACCAGGTGAGCAAATAGGTACTGCCATCCCTTGCAGGGTGGAGGCAACTCCCCACTGCTGTCCCCTGCTCCAGCACCGGGGGAGCCACTGGGCACTGCCTGCCACCCGAGACCTGTCCGGCAGCATCTTGCCCTGGAGCTCTGTCTGGGTTGAGGCTCCTGGTATTCTGGGGACTGTGCTCCATCCCAGATTGTAGTCCATGCCACATGTTGCCTCACCACCATTGCTGCATAGGCTTCAGCAGAGGCCTCTCCTGGTCCACTCTGTACCCCTGCTGTGACAACTGCTTGAACATTCTTAGCTGTTCTCTTGGTATACCAGATATATTTTGTCTGCTAAGTACTCAAAGAGTAGTCCATCTCATTAATATACCTTGCTGGTACAGCTAAACAGATACTGCTTTCTAGTTGCATGATTAAAATGGGAATTTTTATTAAATAAAAAAGATTTGACCTTAGAGCCAAACAATTTGAGTCAGTTTAATTTCTTCTCTTGCAGCAACAGGATAATAAATTTCTCTTCCATCTAGGATCTCAGTGAACTGGTGTGAAGCTATGGTCGGGATAGAAGCAGAAAAAAACACTGAGAAATGAATACCCAGAAATTAAAAAATCAAGTAAGTGTCCTCTGAGGGGAGTAGCTGAGCTGTATTTAGTATGAGAAATTAAATAACCGTAAGGAAAAATTGCATGTATGGAGTATATTTAAAATGGCTTAAAAATCAGGGCAAACCAAAGTAAGGGTACTTAGAAACATAAATATTGCCACAAGATTTAGTGCTGGGGTGGTAAAATGTTGGCGTGATTGTTTTGAGACAGCTAAACAAGCAAAGAAAATGGTTAATCTCAATCACCACTTACTATTGAAAAATGTTTTCCCCTCCCATTCATGAACAAGAGAGTAATCTGGTTTTACAGAACCACTGAGTATGGGCAATAAAGTAGTTATTTTTCACAACACTCAAGATGTACCATCACCATTTCCTGAAACAGAGAATTTTAAAAATGATGTGACAGTTTAATGCAAGACCATGGAGACCAACTGCTTTCAATGCTGTTACAAGGTGAGATAAGCATGACAAAATGATTTCTGTATGTGTCTATAGGGAGACCATTATGAGTCTATCATGCTGGCATTACAGTGTGAAATTATGATGGGGAAAAAAAATCATTCAAATTTGTACCGCGTGACAATGTTGTTCCAGCACGAGTTAATGATATATAGCAACTGAAATGCAAGCATTTTTTTTCCTTAATTCTGAATAGAACTCTGCCTAACCACAAAGTTTTGATTCACATGTAGTGTAAGAGAACTTGATATAAAATTAAATTATCAGAATTATCTTCAGTTAATCATGTAGTCTTCTCTACTCAGTGTGTAAATTCTTTTAGGCTAAATCAAGATATTTCTTTGCAAATTTACGCTCAACAGAAATTCACCTTGTACAGATAAAATACACAAACAAAACCACATAACTAGAAATGAATTATCTGTGCCCCCATAATCTAAAAAATAGAATATCTGCTCCTCACTTACTCAAATTTCCATTTGCTTTCTCCAATCTGATTATTCTTACGTGCCTGCCAACTTGGAGTTCTTTTGTTAACAAAATCATTTTGAGCTTGCTCTTTCAAGTGTACTAACATGTCTATTTATGTGTCTATTTCCCAATATTTCATTATTTGCCCTTCATGATCAGTGATTTTCTTTACGGAAGTAGTTTTTCCTTACTCGCTGATCAAAAGCTATTTTCTTTTTTCTCATAAAAGCCTCACTTATCTGAAGTATTTTTTAGTCAACATTATTTTTATTCAATTTATTAATAGACCCAACTTTTCTTGGACTTTCAATTCAAAAATATGTTTCATGCTATTTCTAAATTGTGAATTTTCTTGTTCACTCCTCTGTCCGTTTCCGTTTTCCTAGAGATTTTATTAAATTTCACCTCTTTGCATAATCCCTATTTAGCCAAATGTATTTCTGCTTTCTTTTTTTAGAGAAACGCTAGCCTGAACTTCCTTATTTACTGAACAACTAAGAAGAAAATGGGAAGAAGTCTGTCTGTTCAAGATAAATTTACACAGCATTAAAAACTTACTCAGCATTGTTTCATATCTCTTGTGCCATGTAACAAAAGAACTTTCTGATATTGTCTGCAAGGATGCTTGTTTCCCCAATAGGTATGGGAACAGTTAAAGAGTGTCTCAAGCATGTTGTTCCATGGCACAAAGCACTGGAGTTTGAAAAGCCAAGACTTCTGTATTCTCTTAGCTATGTAGTTAGAAATGTTTCATTTAAAAGTCAGCATAGTGCTGGTGAAAATATTGAACAAGCATTGTCCTTAAGTACAGGCACTTAAAACAAGTACAATGACATCCCGCAGGTATCCTAAACAATGTGACTCATTCAGGCTTTGGAGTGACCTCCTCTGAGAGTTTAAATGAATTTTATTTTCCAATATCTGTTATACTTTATTATTCAAAATACCTAGTGGGAAAACATGACATGGTAAATTAAGAAGCAAACCAAAAGAAATAGCGCTACAGTCATTTGAGTATCAGGGAGAAAAGGGTCACTTGAACGCTAATATAGGTTTAGGATGTGACAGATCAAACTTAGCATATTACTGTCCACACACATCCTACAACTAACTTTCACTTTAGGTTTAGCATTCTAGGTGAATTCTTCATAAAATATATAATCCATAATGGAAATAATAAAAGGTCAAAGATTGTAACCAATTTTGGCCTTTCCAAACTGAACATGGATTCCTATCAGTTGCTTAAAGTTTTTTGAGCGTATGCTTCCGATTAAACTAACAGTATTCTTTGATTTAAAAATTAAAAAACAGATCAAAAGTGATAACAGATCTTAGAAAGACAGTAGGTATTTCTCCAGGGAAATGTTGTGTGAATCAGTTAATTTTAGAAGCAGCATAAGTCACAGGAACGTATAACTGGCAGGAACTACTGAAGTCATTGAATCAGTCACCTCCTCCTTTCTCACACCTGAAAGCTGCTGATCATAAAATAAATGCTTCTTTCAGAAGAGTTAACATTTACTTCACATCTCCTTCAGAAATGTTTTCAGTGCACTGTCATAAAATTAAGACCTGTGCCAAAATTCAATTATATGGGGGAAAAAATTAAAGATCAAGAGATTGACGAAAGTCTTAGATACAGTAACAACAGCGAATTTGTTAGATAAAACTTCCTGATTATCTTAGGATCTGAGAATGGCCTGTGCTACAGAAGAAAGCTAAAAATATTTAATATTTATAAAAGAACCTGACAGGGAAGAAATCTTGAGTGCAATTAATAAGCTAAGGTACTTAGATATGTGACCTGTGGTGTTACTTTCAGTAAGACTAAATGAAAGGTACCTGTGGAAGTTATTCCCCACCTACTCTGTCAGGGGAAGTTAGGTGTTTAACTGCAATTAGCAGTCAGTGGAAATCAGGCACCTATGTCCTTAAGGTGCTTTGGAAACTGTCTCCTTGAAGACAGAAACTGAGAAAAGAGTAGTTCTGCACTTTCTTATACTTGAGATTTCATTAAAGCATTTTTGATAAGGTAAATTCACAGGGTTAAACTTAATATTAAGACCATGAGAAGCAGCAAGGATCAGCTGCCCAGGATATAGCTAATGTATATTATCCACACGCTTTTAAGATCACAAATTTTATTTTGGGAACCTTCACTATGGTGTATTTGAAAATAAATGAAACATTAAAAAAGCAAATAAAGTCCGAGGTCATGTCAGGAACTAGAACCCATCCAAATGGAAACACAGGAGATGCCCAGGCAGGCAATTTATATATTGCACCTTTCACACAGGGTTTGGTCCATATTAAATTTCACTTCCTGCCACTGTTCTTCTCAAAACCCGGTGTCAGCCTGATAGGCACACAAAGTGGAAAAACACTCTGTGAGATACCGAGATCTGCTACATTTCTTTTGTACTTCCATAGTCTAATGGGATGTAGGAATTCAGCTTGTTGTATAAGGACTTAAACCAAATCCCTTACAGGGAGCTGATTTCCATGAGCATTGGTTCAGGCATAAAGTTTTGTCGTGGTTTAACCTCAGTTGGCAACCGAGTACCACACAGCTGCTCACTCACTCCTCCCCCCACCCCCCAGTGCGTTGGGGGAGAGAATTGGAAGAGTAGAAGTGAGA
>NW_008794579.1:698678-713933 GCF_000699145.1 Aptenodytes forsteri
TACTGAGCATGACGTCACATGGTATGGAATGTCCCTTTGGTCAGTTTGGCTGTGCCCCCTCCCAGCTTCTTGTGCACCTCCAGCCTTCTCAGTCAGTAGAGCACGGGAAGCTGAAAAGTCCTTGACTAGTGTAAGCATTACCTAGCAACAACTAAAACATCAGTGCGTTATCAACATTGTTCTCATCCTAAATCCAAAACACAGCACTGTACCAGCTACTAGGAAGGAAATTAACTCTATCCCTGCTGAAACCAGGACAAGTTTGTATTTCTGATTCTTAAATTTTTATTCAAAGAGTGTATGCTTCAAACTACTTTTAGCACATACATTTCAATAACCTTTTCTTTTGATATCAGGTTTATTATAAAGTCTTCTTGTACCTACTGAAACAAAACATGAGAACCTACTATTTTTAATGAACTTTTCCTCAAAAGCTGTATTTTTTCATTCAAAACCAAAATTTATTTCTAGGGAATCAAATCTAAATGCCCATCTCTGAGTATTCCTGCCAAAAACTTGAGGACAGTTGTGATTATAGGATTGCTGCTTTTTCTGTCTCACTAATCCATTCTAGCAACAACTGCTTAAAAAGTAACTGACCAAGAATATAATATTAGCTTAAATTGCTCTTGAACAGGTGTTAGAAATAGTGTTTGAATAGGTGCAATTTATTTACTTAGAAATTAACAACACAGATGCTCTCACCCACCACGCACATTCTTTCTTTTTAACAATGATTTAATGGTTTCTTGTACAGAACTAGTCCAAGACAATTAAAAAGCTAATAAATAGTCACAGTGGAGGGTAAATTGGCTTTCCTGCTTTCAGGAAGCATGTGTGCAGCTATAAGATAAGATGTTGTCAATCTGTTAAAATCTCAGAGTAATCCTTCCTCATCCGATGTTTATACCATAGCATACCTCAATATCTTACTATAAGTACTGAAGGTCATTCTTCCATAGAGTGTCACACCTTGAGAGCATAAAAGAGACAGTATTACTTATGTCACTGCAAATATAAGGAAATAATGTTAAAAATCCCTTACTTTAGAATTTACTGATATATCAATTTTATGTCATCTAGGTTAAATGCAATTATGAAGGAGCACAACTAAGATTAAGATTTAAATTAGTAATAAGTAAAATACTTAGTGAGATTAGTAAAATACTGAAAAGAAAAATATTTTACATATGGACGTTACAAAATTTTCATTAATGCATAAAAACTTCTTTTTTCCTATCATTGTTAAAACATTTGTTTAAAATACTGTGAATCTAAACTAAAGAGACAAGACCAGGTTTTCCTTTTAACTTAGGAACTATTCTTATTTTTACAGTGATCATGAAATATTTTCTATTTCATCAGTGTTACGGATAACACTAAAAGACGAGTATTCAATTTACCACATTTTCAGTCTAGGGGGCACAGAATTCTCATTCAAGATTATTAAAAGCATTAACTGAGTCATCTCTGATAATTAATATTAATTATAACAGAACTTGGAATAACAGAAAACGTTCTAAGATTGGAGGGGAGAGGCACACATTTTACCGCTACGTTAAAAGTCCCAATGAGAGGGTTCTTTGAGATTTAGAATTGTTAGCTTGACAGTATTTCCAGAAAAAAAACTGTAGTAAGATTTGGATAGAACTTAGAGATTAATTGAAGGACAACAATATAATTGACATCAATGATCACTATTTTAGGAAAAAAAGCAATATTAAATAAAATTGACATTTATGGCATGATCACAATTACAGTTAAGAGAAAGCATGCTGACACAAAAAAATTACATTTCTATATATATTTTGTCTTGGTATCATAAAATATGCTGAATAACACATCAATGCTATGCAAAATAAGGGGTCCCCAGATTTACTGAATTTAAAATTAGCTAACTGAAACATAAGTAATTTTGACTACACAACCTCTGCAGAGCAGGAAATTTTTAGTTGGATATGGAAGATATCTGTTCTTGGTCTAAAGATGTTCAGTATTTTAATAATAAAAATATAAATAACTATTAGCAAAATTTGCACTTGGAAGTAAGGCTGAAAGAATAATAAATATTGATGGATACATGCAAGTTATAAAAACTACATGGCTTTGTAAGATGGGTGTTTGGACAAACTGTTCCAAAATCAAATGGTTAAACTAAGAAAATGGGCCACGCTTGCAGGTAAGGATTAAACTGTCATTCAGAGATACTGGCAAAGGGCTTATGGATCACAGTAACATCTCACCTGATGCAAAAAATATGATGTTGTATGTAAGTCAGAGAGGTTAAATATGAATAGGAAGAACAGTACCAGTGAGACCATTATGGCAATCCTCTACCTAGTCCTTGGGCTGGCATTTCTAAAATAATTTGGGAAAGCTTCAGGTCTTCAAAACTTTGTCTTGCAAAGACAATATTAAGAGCCCCAGTCAATCTAATTTGTCTGAACAAATACGAAATATTGCATAGAATACAGAGATGTACCTGCTTTATCAGCAGACTTCATATCATGTATACTTTTTGTCCATTCCAGTAGTCAGAATAGCTTGTGATTATTAATGATTCTGTTTACTTTTAGATATTTACTTCTCAGAAGGAAATTTGTAATGCTGCCTTTTAGCCAAACAGCAGTTTTGTTATTTACTGTCAATAACAGTAAACTGTATCATTCTGTTCTGGTCTGAATGAAATCTGTATAAAACTCCAGTCTAATTCATCTTAATTCATACAGGACTACGTAGAAAAAATATTCATTAAATGTGTCCACATTTATAATGAAAACAGGCTTTGCAAATTATTTAAAGAGAATCAATAGACATAGTAAATTACATGTTGTTTGTTTATAATTTGTATTAATGTGATCCATTGACTCAGTCTGACCTTATCAAATGAGCATGCATCTGAGATATGAAAGTTTTCTAGAAATACCCCTTTATTGTTACATTTCTCTGAAATACAAAGAAACACGTTTTCTAATGACAGTATTTTAGGCCTGAATCCAAGAAAGCACTTAAGTAGGGGTACTATTTAAGCATGTGAGGAATGGTATTGATTTCAGTGGAGGCACTTATATAATTAGAGTTACTCAGGTGATTAAATACTCTACTGGACTTGGACCCCATTGGCATGGCATAAAATTACAAAGAAATGCAGAGTCAGCAGAATGGAAAAAAATTCTAATAAAACTTTCAAAATAGGGACTCCAGTGTGGGTTTACACTCAAACTTTTCATTTTTTGAAAACAGAACACCAGCCCAGTTATAAAACAAATCACATGGCCAAAGAATGATGTGGCTGAGTAGCATCTCTTATTTTTCTTTTAAAACAATCATTTCCTCTACAGTCATTTTTCAAACAGGAGCAGGCCACTTCAGGTATGCCCAGTGTAACCCAGGGAATAATCTGCCACTGAACTTGCAGAAGACACCAAACAAGTGTGGGAAACTGATTTATTATATTCCAAGGTGGGACACTTTGTGGGTTGTGTGCTGGGAGAAGCTGTCAGTGGGTGAGTGGGTAGGTTGAAGACCAGAAACCTGTCCACAGATGGGTCCCCTTGGGTGCACCCACCTATTTCTAGGAGGGTTCTCTGAGGTTCAGTTAGGCAGCAGCACAGTGCTGCAGACTCCTACCAAATAGAGACAGTATGCCACTCAGAAATGGGGCCAGAAATCCTACATGGCATCACAGAGTGGAAGGGAGGACATGGTGTAACACTGTGCATAACAGCAAGACACCGGACTAGCAGCGGGGTGGTCTGGGGCAGGAACTGGTTACGCAAACCTCATTTGCACTGTGTGACTTACTCCATCCTAGTGTTGGTCACCATTTCTCCTCATCTAATATTCTTCGTGTTGGTTCAAAGTGGGAGATAGAGCTATAAGGTAGACATTATAGCATTTTACTGTTATTTGGCATTGGTGAAAACAGGCAAGAGACCATCTGGGTCCTAGGTCTCTAAAGCTCTGTGTCAAAAATGTATGCTAAAAACAGATCAAAGGGTTTACATAAACATTATTAGTGGTATTAAATTAGAATGCCATAGCATTTTAGCACACACCTGCTTATAGGACTTACAAGTAAATGACATCAGCATATGTGTGTGGAATTTATCCAACAAGTTTCTCTCTGAGATTACCAGAAAATCTAGAGTATTGGGGTTTTTTTCCAACCTGATTCAACCTCAAATGACTCCTTTTTTTTTTCTTTTTGCAGAAACACTCACTGAATACTTTACAAAGCCAAACAATTGCTGAAGCAGTTTGATGAGATATTCATTTATAGTAAAGATATGCTTCCCAATGTAGCAATTAAATTGTTCTGATATTTTTGATTCCTGTTATTACAACTAATTTACATAACCACATAATTAATTATATGAGAAAATTACTCCACACTACTCCTTTAAACCAGTATTTAAAACATCTATGGCTTTGGAATGCAGACATATCAACTACACCATCACTAGGCTGCAATTACTCTCATCTTGTCAACATGTATTTCCTCTTGTGAGTTTACAACCAGTCAGTCACTATAGGACTTAATTGTCTATACTTACTTTTGGAGTTTAGCCATTTCAGGCTTGAATTTTTAGATCTTTATGTTGACTATTTTGGTGTTAGAATAGTTATCTGAAATAATTTTCATGAAGTTTTATTCAAAGTGCAATCACTCAAGGATTGACTACAGTCCATTCACTTTTCCTTTTTCTTTTTTCTCAGTTTTGCACCATGAATCTTTTATTTCTATTGGTTTTGTTTTATAACTGTCAAAACTGGAGAAGTATTTTTAATATTCTTCTAGGCAGTTTTCATATCAACTTAAAAACAACAGTAAATAAATTCTATGAAAAGAAAATAGGCCTTCGGCTAAAAAGAAATAAGCTTATTGATAAGAGATTTCTAAGTTGTGTCCATATTTAACCTTTCTTTCTCTTACACTTATTGATTTTTCACTATTAGTTAAATGTGTTGCAGATTCCAGTTTGTTCAGATGTTTAAATTCATTGGCCTAAATGCTGGTATATGTATGGCCCATACAAATATGGCTGTTCTGGTAGCTTAGAACCCACAAAGTAGGGAAATGGAAACAGGCACACAAACAAGAAAATGAATTTCTCATATCTTGAGCAGATTTGAAAAGGCAATCCACTTTCACCTACATCATTCATAATTCTGACTGTGTTAGTTCTTGTTTTTACAAATGAGAAAAGAAAATGAGAAATGCAGTACAATGCCTTCAGAGAGAAAAGAGGAATCTAAAAGCCAGCAGGCTGCACTGCAGCTCATTAACCACTGATGAAAGTGATGCAGCTGAATCTCTCTGCAAGATGCATAAACAAAGAGGAAACAGAAGTGCTTTGCAATTGCTGTAACCTGAAGATGAATGAGAAATAGTTCAAATATTGTTTTCCATGTCAGAGTTGTTCAGCCAGGCAGTATTTAATACCTAGCCATTTGCAGCTGGACTCTGGGCTAGCTGGATTGTGGCTCACAGCTTTATGCAAGTGCTGATATAAACAGTGTCCAGCAAAAATCAACATTTATCAACAGATAACACACCCAGATATATAATGTGCTATAGTTATTTTTTATTTGAAGAAAAGAAGAAAGGTAGGACATATTATATTGTATGTGAACTGTGGCTATATGCTATTAAACAAGGAATGCATTGAGTACAGGGCCAGATTTTTCATAGTGTTTACAGCATGTACTCCTGCGGATGTAGCATAGCTGAACCAAATGTATAAAATCATTGCACAGAAAAAAAAAAAGCTTAAAAATGTAAATATTATGAAAGTAAACACCGATGATAGCTTTATTCAGTTCATTGACCTATATGTAATTTACCTCATTCCAAGATTTTCACAGCTTTATTTTACAGTGCTTTCTCTTCTAGCTACATCCTTGCTTAATGCTGATTAACTACAATACAATTACCTTTCTTCATTTTACTTTTTATGTTGTAAATGAGCGGCATGTTTGGGTTTTTTGAAAATTTATAGGGACTTCTATGGCATATATTTTCTGTACATTGCTTTACAATGGAGCCTTACTGCTTCTACTGAAATATTTACTCTCAACATATTGTACATTGCAAATTCTGAATATAGCTATTGCTCTTGCCAGATCTGTCACTATGTTTACTCCCTTTCCATTTGTAAATTTGCTTTTAACATTCCTTGTAACTATATTTTGTTATGTTAAAAATCAGAATATAGACAGAAGGAGATGCAGGCTACAGCAAAGAGAAGAACTTCAAGTTTTAAATGCTTAAAGACCTTAAACTCTTTATAGAAAGAAGACTTATACTTTTATCTTGCTATAATACTGTACAGTTTGAGATAATTATTTATACAGGATAATTTACAATATCTACAAAGCAAATCACCCTCTGTACTTTTGTTCCAGTCACACAACAATAGCTGACATAAGCTACTTACCCTGTAATGTTGGATTTAGGGCACTTTTCCTTGTACTCCAGAACAGCTATAAAATTAAGATTATTGCTATTTGATAACATGTTTTATAAGTGCAGAAATCATAATCTTGGCCTGATTCCAGGAACATTCCCAAATAAACTATTTATGCTACCACATATTTTAACTGTGGCTAGCATACCTTTTTCCAGGTATGCTACTAAATTATTTTAATCTATACATTATGTCTAAGAATTAAGAAATTTGAGATGACCAGAACAAATCTCTTAAACAAAGACAAAAAAGAGTAAGGTCCAACTATCTGAAGGTTTCAGATAACTGAAAAACCTTTATAACTATGACAAGTCAGACAAGAAATCCAGCAGGTTTTTGATATATTTCTTTTTATTCTCTATGCAAGAAGAGTTAAAAAATACCCTGTCAGGCAGTTCCAGTGCCAGCTGGCTCGAGAGTGCTAGCTAGACGGTTCTGCAGGAAAACAACACCTCCAGCCTGGAGAGAAGTGGATAGCTGTAGGTAAGCTGGCTGGCTTTGGGGTCCTCCAGGCTGCTCTCCAAAGGCTTGATCCCACTGAAGTCAATAGGATTCTCTCAGTTGATTTAAATTGTCTTTGGCTCAGATCTTAACTTCCCCAAGCCAAGACCTCCATAGTGAGGATTTCACCTCCTAGTCCGATACATAACCAAAGCTCAGGAAGAAGACACAGCACTTCATTGAGAGGTATTTGTTAAACTTTGGATAATAAGGACTGTTTTCAATTTGAATTGCTCCATATTATAATAAGAATAGTTATAACTGTGCATAAAATCATCTGGCAGACAATCAGATATTTCCGTAATTAAATGTTAAAAGATGACTTATCCAACCACATCTGCTAGATTTTTAATGCTTTTCACACATTTTCATATTTATGACACTTTTTGTGATAACTTCTCATGACTCATTAGGCAGAATGTAGTGAAGACTATGTACGGAAGATATAAGGAAGTCAGCAATTAAATTAATAATGACATCAAAGTAAAAAGATTTGTAATAGAAAGAACGGGTTTATTCTTCATTCACAAAATTTGTTGGGAAGGTCAATATTTTCTGTTGTATACAGTTTTGCTTCTATTTGAACAAGATATACTCAGAATACTTACACAAGTATAAATTCACTGGTGTTTAGAATATTAGTTATGTGAAGAAAATGACACTTCAACACTCTATTTATGACTACTTTTGTAAGATAATTACCTTAAAAATTAAAATAGCAACAAGGTAAGGCTTTGTATTATAATATATCTTATCTGATATTTTATGTTTAAGCCAATAATTTCTTCAGTTACAGTGGTTCAATTATTTTAGTCTCTTCTGTACTGTTATCAACATGTTAAGACTATAGGAATTCATCTTAATTCCTTCTGAAAACTCAGTAACAGGTAAGTATCTGGAATAATCACAGCTTTTTGTGTTTTAGGGCACTGTTCTGCATTCCCCGTTCACATTCAAGTCAGTTTAAGTCCCCATTGTATAATGACTGTAAAAACAGGTAATTAAATACTTTGCCAGGAATTCTTTTTTCCTCATTTAATTTTATTTCTACACTGAATGTGCTTAATCAAGGGTGAAAAACATTTCATGAAGAGTTTTATATTAGAAAATCAAAAATATCCAGCAAATTAACTACAAAGTGGACTGCATCAGGTGGCATCAGGTGCAAGTGAGAGTAAAAACTGACAGTTAAAATATGTGCATGCTAAGATAAAAAGGGAAGAAAATAAAGAAAATAGAAACCTATGACTATTCTCCTTCACTGGGTGCTAGGAGCATGTATCTTCATTTAATTGTTTATATGAGGAGAGAGAATAGATGACTGCAGTATGGATATGCAGGCTGTCAGATTTGCCTCAAGCAAAATACTTATAATCATAAATGCACTGAAGCATTATTTATGAATTTTGTTGATCTAACAGTAAATCAGGAGTTACAATACACTAAATGTTTCTAATATGCTGCACTAAAATTTGTGTGGATAATTATGTAAACCATATGACTAATGACTTGTCTACTGCAATTATTTAACACATCAGATACCAAACTTTCAAACTTTTAATGTTTAGGGTCGGGGATCTTTATCTAATAGGCAATCAAAGCAAACATTATTATCAATCCATGAAAGACATAAGTATTCTAAAAAAACCTCCACTGCTTAAAGTCAATAGATATCTATATTCTTTTTTGATAAATAATGTTCTTCTGCCTGTTTTAAACAAATACCTTTTGATTTTTTTTTTAATTCTCATTGCATTTAAATTTTCATCTCATATTAACCAAATATTTAGCATTCTACTAATTATCAGCATGTATTCTATCTTGACATCGTTGTTATAACTGGCAACTATAAAAATAGGTGTATATGCCTTTCACCAGTTTGAAAAAGAAAATCTGCATTTGATTAACAGACCTGATCTGAATTTAAAGTTGGCTGGGGGCTCTCATATAATGTCAAATGTCTTTGTACATCTGGGTAAGCTGTGCAACAGAACAAAGTTTAACAACAGAGATCAGTCATGAACAAATCCCAAGAGCATGTGTGTGGAACATCACTGATTTCAAAAGGCTGCTTTGGGGCAAAGGTCTGGCAAAGGTCGTCCCAGTGTAAACAGGAACTGATCTGCTGCAATCAGGAACAGAAGTGATTGCAACTTTGCCAAAATTGTGATAAGTAGGTACTGTGGCATAAATTAATTTGACAAATTACAAATTACGCAAGTTATTATTAGGCAGGCTAAGCAATTTACAGTGGTACAGTGTCCTGCTATCCCTGCTGACATCACTTTGTGCCTAGGTCACAGGATGGGAACGTGTCTGTGCTGCTGTCAAGTGCACTTTCCCTACACAAACAGCATTGTGACTCATCAAGAGCCGCAATGGCCATTAACTTGTGAGCATCTAATTGGAAGAGATGGCTCCAGACATGATGAGCTTAAAAAAAAGGTCTGTGCTCACTTATGCTGGGATAAATTATATGGAATTTCATTTATGTCAATGTACAATTGTGAATGAGAAATGTTAGTTTCACTGTTTGCAGGTTACCTCTCTGCAGATAGTCCAGATCTGTTTGTTCCTACATAAAGAAAATATGCATAAGATACAAATCAGTTCTACCTTATTGATAAAAAAAAAGGCTAGTAGAAAGCATACTGTATCATCACCAACAGCTGTCAAGGTGGGGGCAGGCAAGGCAGACCCCTCACATTCCTCCCCCCTCCTTTTGCTGTAATGGTAAGAAGTATAGAAAAACATCATGAAAAAATGAGGAACTATGCAAAAATGTCATTCAGTCCTTCTCTCACCTCTTCTGTTTCTCTCAATCCTGTTCCAGCCATTGAGGTCAGACCACACCAAAAGCAATGGCTTGGGCTAAGACAATGTCTGTGTTCAGCAGTCCAAACTGATTAAACAGGGCTATCTGCACTTTCTCCCCTGCTTTTCTCCTTCATACCAGGAGGTGAACTGAACAGGGTGGAGAAAAACTTGCTCTTAAGGCAACATAACGGGCAGGCTCTAGACCACCTTAATGTAATGCTGATTAAGGCAGCAAGTATCACTCCTTGTGAAGATAAGAGATTTTTTAAGGATCGTTGAAGATATCATGGGCAAGGTCTGGCATTGGGGAGGATGACACCTACAAAGCAAAGACTCTGGAAATGTTCAAATGAGGCACACAAGATACTTCGTAGGCAGTGAGGCAGTGCAGGGAATCTCTGCTGGAAGTCTGGGAGGAAGGACAGATGTTTGGGTTAGACACCATTAATGTCAGCCCACCATGGGCTTGAGGAGTTTGAACATAAAAGGGAAAGTAATATGGATTGTTAACATACAGATTGTTTGACTTTGGCCAAATTATTACAATAAAGAAGAAAGGAAATCTAAAAAGCATGATATCATCAAGAACAGTAGGGAATACATCAAATCTCTTATGTAGATTTATTCAATTCAGCCTGAATTGTCATTTTCACCTGAATTGTAGTCTTCTGTTTACCATTAGATTAATAGAACATATTTATATAATTTTCTTTTTGAGATTTTTTTCCAGGATTTGTTCATGCCTCAGAACTGCACAGAATGATAGTGTCTACAGAACTGAGCAGAAAGTCCTCCATGTCATCAGAAAAAGACCCACAACACCGTTGGACAAACTGAGCATCAGGAATCTTGAACATAAACCCAAGGGAGAACAGCTGATGCCTTGGAGCCAACATCTGGTTGTTTCTGTTGAATGCTTCAAAGCAGGGAGTGACTGAACATAATCAGGAGCAAGGACAGAAAGGAACCTTGGGATTTTTTTCTTTATAGAGAAATGATTCTTCTTACTGATTTACAATGTATTAAGGAAAAATTATACTGAAACTGTAAGCCAAGGCAGTTAAAACTGTCTTAGTGAGGACAGTATCTGTGAATCAATTTTCTCTTGAAGCATATTCTGATAGACAAACCCCATTTATAGGAATACTTCAATAGAGTTAGATTATTTTCAAAAGAGAGAAAATATTTATTTACATGCTGTTACTCCATAAGTTCACTGAATTTTCCATAAATCCATGGGTAATGAGTTAAAGGCATGGTAATTCATGTTTGGTTATATTACAAAGACTTGCAAGAGAAATCCACTTCATAATATTTTTAAAATATTAAAGCAAAAAAACCTTTCTGAAAATAAGGTCCAGATTGCTAAGGGCCAGCCATGCCAAACTCATTGAAAACATGAAATCCAGAGTAACACCAAGAGCTATGTGTATATCATTTTCTCACATAAACGATCACTGACAGACATCACCTTTAATATATGATATCTCAGCCATAGTTACAGTTTGACATCCTTCCTACCATTTTACTGTCCGAATAACAGACAGTCCTTCCAATGAATCAGATATTCTTCAGTCAGATTCATTTAGATTAATTATAAGCTGGGGGAGGAAATGATAAAAAGAATAAAGAAATAGTTGATGACACAGAATAAGCTGTCAAAAGGATCGACTACCATCAGATTTTCTTTATATTCTCAGAATTTTTTTTTAAGGGAAAGCCTTGTATAGGCAGATATTGTCTTCTAGAAGTTTCTGGATTGAGTCCTTCCTATGTGTTTTTGTCAGAACTAAGAATTAGCAGACTGTCTTGAAACCATACAGTCTCTATTTTACTGCTGGGGAAATCAAAACTGAGAGTAAGTGACCCAGGTTTCCAGGAAGATGCAGTGTCAGAACTAAGGCTAAAACTTACTGCCACAAAATCTTCACTTCATGTAATCATCCAAGTGGTATGTTTATAGTGAAACAATTTGCCAAGCTCCTCCAACACCATTCCACTCCGTCTTCTGAAGGAGCTTCATATCTGACTGCTCTGTAACTCCTTTACTGAAACGTTTAAGTTTTTGCTTAGTGAGACAGGCAACCTGCTGTGATAGTTCTGTCTTCCACAGACTTTGTTTCAGGAAGTGGTACTGGCCATCTTATCTGATACAGATTGCTCTGCAAGCTGGTGGGAAGAAGGGTAGCATCAAAATACCCATCCAGCCAAAACCACTAATTTGCTGATCACCTGCAAAGGGCTCATTCATACTCTTCTGTTCTCTAGCTATGATTAAAACATCTACAGAAATTTATGTTAACTGAAACTGGATACAGTACAGGCTAGACAGGATGTGGAACAGAGCGCACCAAAATACTCTGTTTCTGTACCCAACAAGTGTATCCTATTTACATACTAGTGGTCAGGTTGATCACTGGATTTATCTTTGGGAAGGAATTTTGCTCTGTGCTAGATTGCCAGGGAACTCAAATTTTGGCAATTCTCTTTTATACTAGCATTTTTTTTTTTTTTATGACATCAAAATTAATATATACCTTTTAACCTGTTTATACCATTGCAGGGGCCTAAGACTTTTTTTTATCTTTAAATTTCCTTTTCATAAGCTGTGCCCTATAACTGTACCAGAGGACTGATATGTTAAATCTTAGTGATTAATACAGAGAGGTGGGAGGAAGATAAGAGCCTGTAATATGAAAATGGGAACAGATGTTTTGATGATACCTTCTGGCATAAAACTCTGCATAGCATTTCTTCTTCACCACTTCCTCCCACAATTAAAAATAGAATAAAATAGAAAGTAGGTTTTATATTCATATATGATGAAGAATTTCTAGGGATTATTAACAGACAGCAAGGCACCATCAGGAACATTTGGCAGAAATTAATTACTTAGATCATCACTCCCACTTGACTTATACTTATCTGCTGTTCTGGGTAAGTTTATTCTTCTCATTTAAATAGTTCTCATGTAAGTGGCTATGTGCACACCTTCCAGACTCCTTCTTTAAGCTTAAGTTCTTTGACTCACTTTCTGAGTTGCTCTGGCAATATCTTTTATTACTCCTGAAACATTTGTTTTCTTTTTCTTCTTCTTTTATTTTTTTATATATATCTGATATCTATAGCATTTTATAGCATTTCCCTTTATCAGAAAAAAAATAAGTAATGCAGAGAAATTTTTTTCCACTGGAAATATGGATTCTAGGTACTTTTATTTACAATGTGGTTTTTGCCTTTATCTACATTGATGATCACTGATATTTTGCATATTAAGTCTGTGAAGGTGTAAATACATAAAAATAGGAACCAAATTAGCACTATTTTCAGAAAAATCTGTGAGTTGCCAAATTGTACTGCAGTCTATATGGAAAGCTAAGAGAGAGCACACAACCAGAAATAATTCTGGAGCGACACAAAAGTCAGATCAGTGTACACTCTATGAAAGCTTTGGTTCCTCAAGGAGAAGTAACACAAAGTCTCATCACAAGATAAAATCTTTTTTTTATTAAAAAAAAAGAAGTAGTAAAATGAAGGCTGAGATTACAATTGTTGGTGCTGAATGTAGCACTCGGTACATCAGTTTTGCACACTATGGCTTGGAATAATCTCTTAATTAAGTCTTTAAATTATGAGTGACTGAGAAGAGACTCTGTTACAAAACAAAGTGGAATCTAGACTGCACTTAAATTTTTAGTGTCTGTAATGAAGCAGTCCTTATAAGTTAGTGCCTACATTTGTAGTATAGTCATTGAAAATAAGTGGTTTTTCTTGAAAGGTTCTATCAAGACAATTTGTTTACCTAACTTTAGGTATGCAATTTATCAGATTCAATCCTATCCCCAATTTTAAAATAGTCAGGATATGGGACATAGTACAGTGATCATAAACAGGCATTTATGGCAAAAAGAGATACAGCTGACATCTGAATTAGGAGTAGCACTACTCAGCGTTACCAACGTCACATGATGTAGGAACACATGGCCCACTGGTCTGCACTCATGATCAAGCTACACTCTCAGCCCCTTGACTTAATCCATTCTTAAGCAAGGAATTATAACACTAATGCCAATAAATCCTCCATGCTTCCAAAAATAGTTTTCCCATAAACTGTGCTACCTATGACATTCAAAACTTTACTAGAGTGCAGAGTTACATGGCAGAAGTGCAAATGTGAGGCAGGCACTGCTTTTCTCTGTGTGCATGAAATAACTTCTATTATACAAATAGCAAATGCATTGAGAGAGAATCCATCTTTAAAAAGTTACTTATATGATTCAGGGTATTCCCATGTTAGCAAAAACATATTCACAGCAATACTGCATACATATTTTCAGGAAATGTATGTTATGCTTCAGTGAGAATTAAAGTAATATTGACATCTTAAAAAGCAGTTAATCATCTACTTCAGTATTATGAACACAGATGTATAATAAGGACTATTTTGCCCTATATGACCTCTTAAATTATTCTTTATCACAGATATATGATAAAACTTCTAATCTGGAAATAACTATGCTAACAGTAAATAAACCTAATTTGAATATATACATTTTGTGCCTCAACTGCCTACTACCAATATTTTTGACAAGAAAATAAAGTGGGTTTTTTTGTAGCTGTAAAGGTCATCAAAAATAATGATGGCAAAATTTAAGACTGATAATCTGCCTATAATTTATCTTGAAAAGAATAATTGAGTTAATTTCTTTCAGTTCAGCTATAATTGCAGATATCTTAATCTGCATAAATACTCTATAGAAACATTTAAATTTGCCTTTATCAGAAATGAATTCATTTCAATAAGGATTAATCTTCATTCCTTACCTCTTTGTCCTGAATTCAGAATCATGCAAACTTGTTTGCTGCCACAGATACCAGGATATGTAGCAATTACTATTGTGCACAATCTTGCTTTTTCCTCTAACAAAGCTTGAGTGCTCCTTGGCAAGGTCTCTGCATGCAAAGTGTTATTCAGCACAAAGGGAACTTCATTATCTATTTCTTAAAAGCTTTTATAATAATTTCTACCTCGGCAAAGTGTGTGTGATGTCCTGAATTGTTTTACATAGCTTTACAGGGACTATATTCACACAGAGAAGAAGAGATGATTGTATCACAGATAAAATACATTTAGTACATGAAGTAGAAAATTTGTGTATTTAACCCTAAGCATTAAAAATTCAAATGCAATTGGAAAAGAAAGAAAAAGAAGGAAAAAATTGAATGGAAGAAAAGAATATTCTAATAATTGATAATAATAAACTATTAATACTTTACCTAGCTATAGATAGTATCATAGAACCACAGAATCATAGAATGGTTTGGGTTGGAAGGGACCTTTAAAGGCCATCTAGTTGAACGCCCCTGCCGTGGGCAGGGACATCTTCCACTATAGAATCATAGAATCATAGAATCATTAAGGTTGGAAAAGACCTCTAAGATCATCAAGTCCAACCGTCAACCCAAC
>NW_008794579.1:714827-736177 GCF_000699145.1 Aptenodytes forsteri
CTGTCTAAGCCGTGAGCCGCCAGCTTCTCGAGGAGAATGCTGTGGGAGACGGTGTCAAAGGCCTTACTGAAGTCCAGGTAGACCACACCCACAGCCTTTCCCTCATGCACTAGGCGGGTCACCTGGTCATAGAAGGAGATCAGGTTGGTCAAGCAGGACCTGCCTCTCATGAATCCGTGCTGGCTGGGCCTGATCCCCTGGTTGTCCCGCTCATGCCTTGTGAGCGCCCTCAAGATGAACCGCTCCTTAATCTTCCCCGGCACCAAGGTCAGGCTGACAGGCCTGTAGTTCCCCGTATCAGGTTGCTCAGAGCCCCGTCCAACCTGACCTTGAACACTTCCAGGGATGGGGCATCCACCACCTGTCTGGGCAACCTGTGCCAGTGTTTCACCACCCTTAAGGATACAATTGGCTTTCTGGGCTGCAAGTGCACATTGCTGGCTCATGTCCAATTTTTCATCTGCCAGAGTACCCTCATCCTTCTCTGCAGGGCTGCTGTTAATCCATTCATCACACAGACTGTACTGGTACAGATCTAATAAAATAACCTATGGCTCTAAAGAAATCTACATATTTGAAAAATATTTTCACTGGTAGATACTTGACCTTGAACAAGCTATATTTCAGTACTCACTAGTTTGTTTCTCTGTTCTACCACTTCTAGTAAAAATAATATAATCTTCTTTAGAAACCATGAAAACTTATCTTAAATCACTCATAGATATTATCTGTGCAGCTTTTTAAAAAAGAAAACTAGTTTATCCAGTGTTTTTCTGCTGCAATGACCCCAAGATTGATAAAACCAGAATCCTTAGTCTTTCATTTATTACAATAATACATTAAAAAACACTTAGAAAAATAGAAAATGTGAAGATCTCTTTCTTGTTCTTGATATGTTGAATATTTTATTAGGATAAAGGTTTGGTCATAGCTCATTGTTATTTACATGGACAATCAATAATACATTTTCATCTAGATATGTCAAGATCAGTAATTTTTATTGTCAACTGCACTGATTAACAAGTATCTTCTGAATTAGTTCAAGATCCACACTCAACACTGTTACATGAGGTATGAAGAATACAAAGACTGCATAGCTTCAAAATACCTTTACAACTAATAAACATTTAATTAAGCTTCCACCTTTTTAATGAAGAGGGTATTAGTCAAATTATGCACCAAGTAGTAGTAATTATAAAAATGTATACTGTTATGAAAATAATCTATATCATTTAATAGAAAGATTTAAAAAAATCCTAAAAAAATTATTATTAATTCCATGCAGGTTTTTAGTGTAACTGAGTAGAAAACCAAAACACTTTCTTTACAAAGGACTGAGGGGGATCAACTCCCTGCAGGGATAAAGGAATTACTGATGTTGAGCTGTAACTCATAACACACCCATTTTCTGATTTTCCATTTGTGACAAATATGAAGGATGTACAAATATATATGTATAATTTGTATGTATGCATACTTGCTCACATATATATACACACACTCATGCACACACACACACTGCACAAAGACCCATGGAGAGATTTCTAGGAAGACTAAACTAAGCTGTAAGGAACATCATCGTGATGGTATCCGTACTTCAAATTCCTGAACACGCTCATTTGGTGTCCACTGTAGTATGTTGCTATATCCAAAGAAGACATAGACCATTTCCATCTTTGTGTATAAAAGCTGAAACTCTTTCCTTATCATATTATTTTCTTGATGAAAGTTTAAAAAACAGATTTTGAAATAATTTTGTAGGTATGCAATTTAAGCCTGATTTGCTTACTCAGTCTTCACTTAGGGAAAAGACCATTGATTTTTGAACAGTTCCTTCTTTTTATAATGTATGCTCTTCCTTTTCATTTTCAAGAAGTTAAACATGAAATTTTCCCCTTCATTACTTAATGCCACATTATTTCACCTAAGTGGTATGGGAGGTTACACCAAATCTTTGGATCAAGATTGTCTTAAAATTAAATATTTCATGCAAACCAATTTTCAATCAGTTTCAACAGATAATCCAATGATTTTAATAAAATTATTCCACTGACTTAGTCCATAGCTGAGAACAGAATATAGGCCAAAACATCCATAGGGAAGTTGTTTTTCATCACACAGGAACACCAAAGAGAAAACAAGGAAGAATATCAGAATAGATATAAATACTGATATTCATTAACATCCTTTTATAATGCTAGCTCTATAATTGCATTATTGAAAATAACCATCTATAGTGGGTATAATAACATAACAGTATTGATACTTTTACAACTATTTCCAGGATAAAAAAATCTTCTGTTCTTTAAAAGGAAATACAACACCCTTTATACTTGTTGATATGCATAGAATTACTTATGCTTGGCTATAAAAATTTCAACAAAACCACATATGACAAATTTTGAACAGAATACAGGACATGTGCCATGAAGAGATAATGTACTTTTTTCCTTAAAATTAATCCATCTCATTAAACTTGAAAATTAACTGTACCACTGCTGCAGCAGGTATGGAGGCTGTTATTTTTTATTTAATATGCATTAACTCATTTTAATTTATCTAGTGGGTACTAAGTAAGCTCAATTTGCAAGAGGCTTCCAAAAAGAGAAAAAGTTCAAGAGGAAAAATTTGTCAATAATATGCCAGAGAAAGTTTGTTTCTCATTCATGCTGAGAACAAATGTCAGCTGTCAACTTCAATAGTTACAGTCACAAGGCTTGCCAAGTTAGTAATAGTTGTGAAAATCAGGCAGCACTGAAAAGCCCAAGCTGGACACCATTTGTTCTGGTGAATTCCCTGAAATCGTAGGTTAGTTAGTTTAACCTCCAATTTCTAGAATATGCCAGAGAAAGTTTGTTTCTCATTCATGCTGAGAACAAATGTCAGCTGTCAACTTCAATAGTTACAGTCACAAGGCTTGCCAAGTTAGTAATAGTTGTGAAAATCAGGCAGCACTGAAAAGCCCAAGCTGGACACCATTTGTTCTGGTGAATTCCCTGAAATCGTAGGTTAGTTAGTTTAACCTCCAATTTCTAGTTCAGGAGAATTACAAACCTGGAGTTTCACATGAGAAGGAGAACTGCAGAAAGCACAGTCACACAACCCTAGGATGGGCCACAGAGCAGGGCTAAGTACTGTACAGATGTTACTTCTGAGCTGTCGTGTGACTTGGCAAAATCCTTCTCATTCTTTTTCTCCCTCATTTTTATTTGTTTGCCCTCACATGTAAGTCAGTGTGTTCCCAAATACAACTGAGGCCTCTAGCCATAAGGAAAATGTCTAATGATACAATAGCAGCCACAGACATTATTTATGTGCTATTAGAAAATAATAATAAGGATCTTAGTCATTGAAATGGGGCCGTTTGCCTGTACAAACCTGCTGTGTTCTGGACAAGTAGCTGAAGTTCCAGGCAGCATTTGGGGGGGTCAGAAGACCTGAGCAGGGAGAAATGAGCCAAGGACTTGAAGAAGTCATCAGGATGGCTTCCTGAGCCAGTTTAACAGCTTCTGTTTCAACCTGCTGATACGGACTTCACAGGTTGAGAGCTGATAAGCTGAGAGTTACGTCACACTATATCTTAGATGATCTTGGAATATGAATGAATTTTAAAACTTCCTATGGAATAGAAAGCCTGAAAAATAATAATTTGGGAAATAACTGTCCATGATGTTGACAAGATAATATACACCCCTGTTCTGTGAACATTTTCAAATGAAATTTATATTCTTTTTCATTCCAGACTAACAATTATTAGAGGATGTAGCTTTCCACTCCACTGCAAAGCCACTCCACTGGATACTCAGTGACAGATGGGATTTTCCAAGGGCATCCAGAGCTACCAGACCTTGGGATCTTTGTTAGGGCTCCTGGAAGCCCTGAAAGTTCACTTCAAGTCACAGGCTTTGAAAGATTTGGATCCCAGCAGAGTATTTAGAAACCCAGGTGAATTTCACAACGATTAGACAGAAGTTTGTTGAATTCAAGAGGTTTCTATGAAATGTTTGGTTTCTACAAACCACAACAGTATTCATAAATAGAGTTTTGCCAGGAAATTTCCAGATAGATTGTGCTCATGGCAATGAGACCCACAACTAGAGAGCACTCCATTGTCTAATTCCATTGTCTTTGAACTAAATTGAAAGAAAGAAAATGCTAGAAGAAAAGTTCAGCATTCCTTGGATATAGTTCTATATATACATTCTACCTAGTAGAAATAAACTTTAATCCTTACTTTATAATTGCAGCTTTCTTTTTTGTGTTAAATGTTCTCATCTTATGAACTGCTCTTGGGCTTCCTGTGAAAGAGTTATAGAAAAAATTAATCCAATCTGCAAGGTGCATCATTCTGAAAGCTCACACAGTGAGAGTACTCCTTGCAATCATACGCTTCAAATTGTGTTTGAAATTAACCTTTTCATTTTATGTGGTATTATTGAACTTCCTGGAGAGGACCTATATTGCTGATAAATGGTATTTTTCACTTCAAAATTCAGCTGAAGATTCTAAGAAAAGATAAATGATAATCTTGACCATTTAATAATTTAAATGTAAAAAACACATTTTAAGTCTGAATTTTTTTTTTTTTTTTAAACCTTGATCAGATTATTAGTTAAATTTTCTTTACTGGAACCTGTATAAGTCAGAATTTATCCCCAAGTTTATCCTGTGGGAGACAGCACAAAGTATAAAGCAGCATAGATCTGATTTAGTACGATTGTCTTCAAACATTAAAACTACAGCAAAGTAAGAATTGAATTACAAGCAGAAAAATTAAACAAAGTCAATAGGAAAATTTTAGAAATTGTATCACTGACATGAAGAGTCATTTAAATGCCCCCTGCCCAAACAAACAAAAAATATTTTATCTTGTACAATGGTACAAGCAGTTAAATATATGTCGACTTACCTCAGGAAAATACTAAATCAATCAAGGCAGATTTCTCTTAATGAGGTTTCCTATTTTTTTCTAAGATTAATCTGAAAGCCATTCCTTCATGAGAGAAAACCAGGTACATATTCTGAAGCTTTGACTGCTTACCGAAGAATGATGAATCACAGTCACTTTTCAGGGTCAGAGGATAATATTAAGTTACCCTAGAGAAATAAGTAGCTGATACCAGTTAACATCTTTAGAAATCTATGCTTTTACTTTGAATAGCCTTGGTGTTTGGTCCACCGGTGAATTATTAGAAGCTTTAGCAGGTGAAATGCATAATTTGAAAAAGAGTTTACAAAGTAGCCCTGCAAGTTTTTTTTTTTTTAATTTAAAAAAAAAGGAAAAACAGTGGTTACATTTTTACTCATATCTTATACACTTTATTACACCTACAGTAAAGAACTTCCTGTTTCAAATGCCACATGAAGCTAAAGGGTTTAGTGGACATGGTGGTGTTGGGTCGACAGTTGGAGTCAATGATCTTAGAGGTCTTTTCCAACCTTAATGATTCTGTGTTTCTATGATTCTATGATTCTAAACACATATATGTATAAGAGCAGCAGAATCTAGCCCGCTATGTCTACAATTCAAGGTGAAATAGAAGTTGCATCTGATTCATAGCAGGTCAGATACAGTTAGTCCTACATTTTCTTGCAATACATTACACTGAAATTTCATTCATTACATGCTTCTGTAGTAGTTTTAAGTAGAAAATTAATTCCACATCTGAAATACTTATGCTTTGTCCCAAGATACAGAAAGCCAAGAGAGCTCAGACGTTCCAGAAAGCCCAGAGATCATCCTCAAACAGCTTCCTCTCTGTAGAAAAGGCTCAGCCTCTCATAACCGAGAGAGGTTTTCCTAATATATATCCAACAGAATGAATAAGAGAAAGGCCACTTGGAAACTATAAACAATTTCATTTTGCCCTCGGGTCTACTCTTCACACTGTACTGTAAACATGATCAGAAGCTTAGAGAAGCAGCAGCTAGCTTTGTTTCAAAGTTAGTTTCCCTGTGTATCTTCCAGCTGCTATTTGGACTTTATATCCACTTCAGAAAATCTCCAGGGCAATAGGCGTTTTAATAGCCCAATGAACACTTACTCTACTCATGGGGTGCAGTTATGAAGTCAATTTAGTTGAGATTCATTGAATCTGAAAGAAGAAAACACAATAGGAAACCTTGGTAGCTAAAAACAGCTACACAAGAATTGTGTAAAATCAAACAGTCCATTTGCTCATCCTGACTTACAGTTGTTTTTCTCATAAAAAATGAGGAAAATATTTTTTAGTTTTAAAGTTCTATGTGATTAGGGTATGACAAGGATAGAGAACAGTCCTCTCCTCGTGCAAAATCAATGTATTTGTTATAGTGCTAATTTGACAGCCTTTTAGTTTAATCTGTAAGTTGGGTCAAGGTATAAAATAAAAACATCTTTCCGTGAGAGTGATGCTTATTTCACTTCATCAGAGTCCAGTTTGTCTGACTCACTCTGCTATATAAAATATTAGTAAAATGCTCGTCCCTGTACAATGCCTAAAAATAAAAGCAGCAGCTTACTGAAGGGGTGCATAATTCTGGGCTGCCTGGCAAAATGTGTAATTAATCAGACTGTTCCGAAGTGCTTGGAGTGACAAATATGAGTAGGTGGAGAGGCTTGATTTTTTTGGTGGATAGAAAGATTTAGGAAAGCTGGGATAGAGAGAAAGCAGAAAATCTTGAGTAGACTTTTACAAAAATAGAACAACTGTAAAGGTTTTGGAATTCAGCATTTTAGTACAAAATATATGCAACAATTTGTGTAAAAATATGTGTGTTTTCATGACATCTATATACTTGATAATGGCTGGTGAATTTCTAGTATTTTAATTATAATGGTGACAGGCAGTTCAGGAGAACTGCTCAAAACTTTGTTTTAAAAATGTATTTAAGCTATGGATTCTGAGAAAAAGGGAAGGATGGTTAACTGCCTTTGTTATCATGACTTGTTCATGCTGTGAACATGTGAATGAGTCTCCAAATATGGTATTGCTTATACCGTGCAATTTGTTTTTTGGTCCATATAATATTCTTGTAATTTTCTTTGCTTCAGAAGATCCATTTTCTAAATGTCTCTTGTTTTGCTTTGGAGATATGAAAGATCATGAATATGATGGAAATACTTTTCACTGCTTAATTACAAAAAAACGCTTTAAACAACTACAAAAAAGAAAGGAAGAGTGAACATAAATCCCATAAGAATAGTGCTGTCTTCTACAAGCTCTGCTCATAAATATTATGTATTGCTGCACACTGGTATATATTCTTTAACAGTTAGAATTTGTTTTGCATATATTAAATGCATTGAATATGATTTAATACAAAAATATTTTATAAGCAACTTCAGCAGAAATGAAATGCTGGGGACTGATAATAGGCATGCAACCTTCTTAATGGAACAAATAATATGTTTAATAGATAGAATTATTTTAAGTACCAATTCTTCAGCTGTATTTGACAACAGCACCCTCTATGTCATACAGTATAATTAACACTTTGGTTGACAAGGGCTGGGGAGGGAGGTGGAGAGAGAGAGAGAGAAAACAATCAAGCACAAGAACAGGATTCTTGATAGCTACAATGTATAACAACAATAAGGACACTTTGAAAACAAAGTGTTCCTTTTTTAATGCCTTTATATTTACTTTCAGGTACTTATTTCATTTATTAATAGGTAGTAGTACATTTGGTATTTTTTTTCAAAATAAAATTCTATCTTAATTTGGAAAAAAAAAAAAAAAGATGAAGTAAAGGGAAATGATAAAGCCAAGATAAAAAGTAATTTAGAAAAAAAAATCCAATATAGTTGTGTTTTGTTCTCCCTGTTTTTATAATTTATTTCATACAAGCTGAGTTTCAACAAGTTGAATAAATGGCCTTTCCTGCTGCCCTGCCTGCATGTCTTGAGATCAGGACATGCAAGTCACTGTTGACTGAACACTTCAACATGAAACTGCTGTCACTTCCTGAGCTCCTTCCCCTCCAGAATATTGCTGAATCTCTTCCAGTCTTCTTCCAAAAGTAAATTGTACAAAGCTTTTGAAGAGTCTGCCATCCTTCAGCTACATTAGGAATATAAACTGAAAAGCCAGCAGTGCCTTTATACTCAACCACTTTTAGCAGCCTTCAAAGTCAACACACCTTTAGATGTTATTCTGATGAACTTCATTGTTATTACCAATGTGACTTTTTAATTATCATGCCTTTTGCCTCTTTCCTTTTCATCTAAAAAGCATTTAATGAGAAACAGGTGCACAAGACCCGAAAGATCTATTAAATGTCCTAATCTTTATACTAGCAGTCATATTCCCATCGATCTCATTTTACTCCCTTTCCTTGAACTCTTCTTCCCAGTGACAGCTGAGGCTGAAGGGGTTCCCATTCCAGCTCCTCTGGTGGCTAGGACATGTCCTTGGGAAAGTAGGAGAGGTTTACAGGACGTCTAGAGTTTGATAGGACCTGTCTGCAGGTCCTTGGTTTGTTGCCTGGCTGTCTCCAGCAGGGTCTCTCCAAACCAAGGCTCAGTCCTGATGCTTGGGGCAGTTTATTGCAGGGACTGGTCCCAAGAAGCAAAGCTGATAAGACTGAACAAGGTTTGGCTCTTTCAGCCCTACATAGTCCTCTGTGACTATACCAGAAGACTGCGCTCTCAAACATTGCCACATGCCTTCATATTGTATTCTATTCTAACATATTTCCAATTTCAAGCTCTTGTGCTGCATTTAGGCTACAAAATTTTGTTGGGCTACAATGCAGCTTTCATGCCTTTTAGACACTTCGAACTGAAAAATAGCTCCCGTACATGGAGTTCAAGAAAACATGTCCAAGTTAGAATCATAGAATCACTGAGGTTGGAAAAGACCTCTAAGATCATCGAGTCCAGCTGTTGACCCAACACCACCACCCACTAAACCATGTCCCTAAGTGCCTCATCTACTCGTCTTTTAAATACTTCCAGGGATGGGGACTCAACCACTCCCCTGGCCAGCCTCTTCCAATGTTTCACCACTCTTTCAGTAAAGACATTTTTCCTCACGTCCAATCTAAACCTCCCCTGGCGCAACTTGAGGCCATTTCCTCTCGTCCTATCGCTAGTTACTTGGGAGAAGAGACTGACACCCACCTCACTACAACCTCCTTTCAGGTAGCTGTAGAGAGCGATGAGGTCTCCCCTCAGCCTCCTCTTCTCCAGGCTCAACAACCCCAGTTCCCTCAGCCGCTCCTCATAAGACTTGTTCTCCAGACCCTTCACCAGCTTCGTTGCCCTTCTCTGGACATGCTCCAGCACCTCAACGTCCTTCTTGTAGTGAGGGGCCCAAAACTGAACACAGTATTCGAGGTGCGGCCTTACCAGTGCCGAGTACAGGGCTGTTTCTGTGGAAACAGCCAGTCTGTTGGATACAGAGTGGATACAAGACAATCTGTGGTATATACAATAGCCCCAGAGCTGAAGCTGGATCAGGGGAGGCAGCAGTCACTATCTGGGGTTAAACCAGTGACACCGAGCTCAGGCCACGGTGAGGCTGAGCCCCTGCACTGCCGGGCCAACACACAGCCTGCACTCCCCCCTGCTGAGGGCAGAAATCATATTTACTGGGCTACAGCCTGTGTCCTGGCACTGACTGACAGGTGAAATTTCATTCAATTTATCTGCATAATTAGAATTCTGGATATTACAAGATGGTCATCTTTTTTGAAGATGTTAGAGATGCCTACATGTAAGATTAGGAACCTAGTTCTGGACTTTTGTTATGGTAGTGGAACATCAAATTAATAAAGGCAGATTGTTTTCACAGACCCTTTCTCTGAATCAATCCCTACACTTTCAAAGTAGGAGAAAACAATTTTTCAATTTTTATTGAATGGAAATTCTCCTACCTCCTAAATGGAATACTACACTTAAATGTGGTAAATTTATAATGAGAATTTTGGCCTTTTTTTTTTTTTTTTTTCTTTTCTTTATTTTAAACCATGGATTTGGGAAGCAGGAACTCTTGAACTCTAGAAAAACAAATAAATCTAGGTGAGAAATATATGAGACCCATAGTACACTGCTGAACAAAAGTTGCAAACCAAAGTTGGTGAAAAATAATCTAAACCTCCTCATGCTGATAGATTTTGAATTTAAAGTAGGCTCTAAGGGACAGGAATAATAATAATTAATGCTTTGCACTTACACATGATCTATTATCTGAAGATCTTGAGTACTGCCCATTATTATCTCATTAAACCTTACAACACCCCTGTGAGGGAGGAAAGTGCTTTATTATAGATATTTTACAGATGAGTAAACTGAGGTATTCAATTAGGAAAAAACATGGAAGCTCCATAGCCATATTAGCCTGTATTACCAGAGCAGTTAAAAAGCAAATGCCACGATTTTGCCCATTGAGGAAGAGCAGAAACAAATAAAAAAGTGATTTAAGCTATTCTTCTAAAAAGAGGACTTGACTTCATTTAAAGCACCGATTTGAGTTTAATAGCTTAAAATAGCACTTTGGAAGGACTGTTTAAGATGGCAAAGACAGAGAAAAGGTTGCCCAGAGAAGTTAGGGATGCTCTATTTTTAGAGATTTTCAAAAATTTACTGCATAAGCCTCTTAACAACTTGAATGTAGCTCTGTTTTGAGCAGAAGTTAGACAAGATAATCTTCAGAAGGTCCTTTCAAATCAAATCTTTCTGTGATTTTTTTATAATCAGTTTTACACTTCAGATATTGAACTCTCAACTACTTAACAATTTTTAATAAAAATCCTCCATCATGGACATTTACAAACTATACAATATTAAAGAAATAACCTATCAAAATTTTCATTCCAAGGAGAGAATAAATCCCAGAATTTTTTTGAAATACATTAAGAATTATGTTATTCCTTTAACTGCAAAGTTAACAGGTGCTATAGTAAAAAGCAGAAGTAAACACACACAAACAAAAAACCACAGACATATGAAATATTAACTCTTATTCACACATATCTGCAGAACTGTTCTTTCTATTTTATCTGAGTTTTGATAACTCACTGGAGACCAATACACTTCAGCCAGGTAATTTAATGATTTTCCTAATGACATCATTTAGAAAACAAGTCTTATAATTTAAAACATTAAGCTTTGGCTTAGATTTTTTTTTTTTTAAGCTTTTTAACTTATTTATTTTAAAAGCACACATATTTTTGTTAGACCTTCCATTTACCTGCTTTTTAAACATCAAGTAGCTTCCATAAAAAATTTATACTTGGAACTTTTAGAGTGTAGTCTCTTTCTTCCACAATAAAAATTTCAATTAGCTTCTCAAATTTTCATAAAATGTAATGACAGCTGTCAGATGGTATGACTGACAGGGAAGATCACTAAGTACCTTTCAATATTTTAATTTATTTTTTTCTTCCTTAACAATCAGAGGAATAAAAGAATGAAAATAATTGTCCCTGCTAATTGTAGAGGAATAAATGAAAATAATTGTCCCTGCTAATTGTGTCATTTTCTATTATGCAAACATTCAATGTCCACTTAGCAACATTCAGAACTTCCTTCTGTTTACTACTAATACAAAACTACATATGTGCAGTCAACAGTTTGATTATTGATTGTTTAGAACATTTGCAAGGATAGTGATGAGTAAAGTATGTTATGTGTAGACTTTAAAGACAGAAGGGACTTCAACCTGGTCTGACTTTCTGTAGACAAAAGGGCATTACAGTTCACTTGGTCTTTCTAGAAAGACATGTAGCCTGATTTACAGCTACAGAGCTAGAGAATACATAGGTTCATGGAGGACTTTCTTATATCTTTATCACTAAAGAGACCTTTGCTGCCTGTTTTCTACATCATGGAAATTTTCTTATGAGCTATGGCACAACCCTCCATTATTTCTTCCTGATAAACCAAGCTCTTACATCTTTCACTATAAATTGTTTAATCAATTTTAGACATTCAGCATTGTCCACTCCAACTTTCCATCAGACTTTTTAAAATGAGTGGTATCCTGTCAATATCTCAAGGGTGAGGGAAATTGAATGTCCATACTAAAAAGGCATTAGCTTACCTATCTTGTCTAGGCTAATAAACATATTTCTAGTAGACTGGAGAATTTCATTACAATATGACTACGTAATGTAGACGCAATGCCAATAACTTCCTTTAACCATGCTAAATCCATCTTTAGCATTGGCTACTGGCATTATGCAAGTTTTGATATGACATTATAGTTTTAGCCTGTCCCCTTTCATTATAGAGACTAAATAAAGGGAAAGAAGTTGTTGTAAACTTCAAGTTTTGAAGCAGATGGACTAACATTTTTTTAATGATAATAAGTTATAGTTTCTTTTAAAAAAAATGAGATAAAATAGAGCTTTGGATCACACATCAAAAATATATATTCTAAAGTTAAATTTCTAAAATATATTTGCCTGGATATAACTATGAGACTTGGGCTTCTAAATTACTTAAGTACTTTTGACAATTACCTTTTTAAACACCTAGGGATTAATCTGTTAATAAATTATTCATGGTAAAGAGAACTTTGCCTATGAGAAGATAGAGTGCTCTATTAGAATTGTTGTTACCCCAAGAGTGTTTAGGCCATAATTCCACAAATGCCACTCTCCCCTCCCTAAAAAATGAGGGAAAAAAAAGACCTCGTTTCCAAAGAATCCATATAGGAAGAGAGGAAAGGAGAAATCTTATTAATTCTGAAGAACTTTGAAGCACCTACAAAAGAAAACGGATATCTTGGTTGTAGATTGGGTTTTTTTTCCAGTACCGCTTTTAACATGTGTCAAGGTTTAATCCTAATGTTTCTTCCCAAAGTACTAAAAGTAGATGAATACAAGTAACAAAGTGAAATACAGGGTAGTTAAATGAATACAAAATTATAATTCAGAGACTTCATAAATAAGCTAAAAGCTTTTCTGAAAATATAAAGCAAAGTATTTTCAAGTGTCAAATTTTAAAAAAGTCACTTAAATAAAATTTTCTTGTCCTTTCTCCCTTTAACATGGGCTGCTTTTTCTTATAATTTTCCTCACGTACAGGTTAAAACTGGATTGTGCAGGTAAAGACTAGGAACATTTGGCAGACAGCAAAACTTCAGTTTTCTTTCAGGTATCTAATATCTAAAGGTTTTATTTTTAACAATTTTATTTTTAAAAGTGTCACTGATAGGGAACCATACTCCAATGACTAAATTATTGTGCATCCCCATACAAAATTCTAGACATACCCTCTTCTGACTCAAACTAGACTATGTGGATTTTTAATGTGATGAAGTGATTATTTTTGGTCCTTTCCATTAAAATCTAGCTTGAAGCTTTTAAAGACTGGGGAACTCCTCAAAGGTGCAGGTAACAACAGAAACAGAAAGGAGAAAAACTGTGCGTCCTGAGGCCCCAAAATGGAGATAAACCAGACATTTTACATCTTTATTGTTTAGTTTCTGACAGAACAATTAAGCAATACTTCTCAAGTAAATTACAATTCATAAAACTACAGTATTGGAAATGTAAATGTACAGCTTTCTAAAGTTTGGATTATCCTGCCTACTAGTTATCAGAAATACTTTAAATAGTTTATGCTGTTTCTTTCATAGATACTTTTAGCTGGCTATGTGTTCTCACAGATAACCCCAGCCCTCCAGCTCTAACCACCACCTCTACAGGTTATGAGATCACTGGTGGATGAGATCAAGGTCCTTCCTAATTCTCTTTGTTCCCATTCTTCTTATTGTTCTTTCTAGGACAACATTGTTAAACTGTATAAGGAGAAAGCTACATTGCATCTATAATGAAAAAAAACCAACCAAACAACATATCTATCGTCAACTTTCTTTTAAATGAGTTTTGACACTGCAGGAAAAAATAGAGGAAAAGACTGTTGTGACAGGGAGGTCAGCCTCATATGTCAGTACATATCACTTCAGATGTATTAATTCTCTGTTTTCAGTTACAAATGTCATGTATATTGAAACTAGTGAATCTTTGTGTTACATTTAAGAGATCTAGTTCTACTGATGGCTAGGAGTTCAGACTAGCTTGCTGTTGACTTTGGATAATCCACTTTTTACTAAAATAAGTTTTTGGTTAATGATTGTATGAATAGAATAAGGAATAAATGGTGTTTTAATTTCCTATTCTTCTTTTTCATTGATTGGTGTACAGTAGACTTTTCTATTCTTGAAACATTTACTTTTCTTAAATGAGTTATGGCTTGATCTAAACCCCTCTGAAAACATAGCCCTTGCATTAGAACAGAAGGAAGGCAAGCCAAATTCCATTTCATTTAGTAACAATCAAAATAATAGAGGTCATTGTACTCAATTTCAACTCCCTGGCATGATTGAACAGAGGCTTAGAGGCATAAGGTACTTTCCAGGAAATTATATAGCAAGACCAATTCTAACATATAGATCTGGCACTACAAGAGATGAAAATGTTTAGAGATAGATAATGCAGTCTCTTACAAATCTTGGAAGAACTTCCCTCATTTCTATAAAAGGTTGATATAGCCCTTTAGGTATTTACTGATGTTTGGCTTAATCATGGTAATTTTATCACTTTTAGCCTGAGATATTTGACCTTGTTCTGAAATATCTAGATCTTTATATATTAAGATGCAGTGAGACCATGCCAGCAAACAAAATTAAGAGTTTTATTACTAAAAATTACCCCTGTAGGCAAAAATCCCAAGAGGTGTTATTAATAACCTTATACTCATATTAAAAAAATTCTTCACTATATAGACCATTCTGCCAAAACAAAAAAAAGCTAATTGTGGAGGTAGCTCATAACCATGATGAATAATGACAACCACATAATGGGTTCATAGTAAAAAGAAAAAAAAAAGTGTACTGAGCAGAGAGAGCAAAAGAGACAAAGCAGTGTTGCAAACAGAGATTATATTGAAAAGAACATTTGGCATTTATAAAAACTTGATAGTTTTGCATCTCAAGCAGACTTTGGTACTTTGCACATACTATGACATTTTATCTGACCATAGCCTTTTCTTTACTAGATATCTTTTCTTGACTGTGCAGGCATGAAACAGAGCTAAATGCAATATCCATTTAATAAATTTGTGTTTGGCATAGAATATGAAAAAAATAATCTAAATTCCTAATTTTGAGGCAGTGGTAATTAAAAACCTTTTATGATCTGTTGTTTTATCACATCACTCAATTCTTCCACAATCCATATGCAATCAGATGAGCATACTAATTAAAAAGCAAATACCTCTGAATACTGGCACAAAGGCAGCTTTTTAACTTAGCATAGGTTGCTATGAATGCTTTTTTAAAATATGTTTTCTATACTTAACTTTACAAAACCTTTCCAATATTTGAAATTTAAACTAATTGCAAACTATTTAAAATTCAGTGAAATGTTTGCTGCTGTCACTAATATTGCACATTTACTTTATCAACTAAAGTAACACTGTTTTGTTTAAGTGAATGGAAATCTTAGTCTTATTTTTTTCTTTTTACCATATTTATTTGAAACTAGAAAAATGCTTTTGATACTTTACAGCTGAGTAAATGTTACGGGAGAACATATGGTCACGATTTTAAATTTGCAAGATACTGAACTCCTATTGAACTGCTGAATTTCAATACCTCAATGCAAAAGAGCTTTATTAAGATCTGGAGACTGCACTGGCTTATTGGAAGTTAAAAAGTCAAACCAAAACAAATGACTAGTATATTTCTTCCCAAATCAAATTAGAATATTTTATTCTTGAATCTTTAGCTTTTAAAAGTCATGTTCTGTACTGTAATTAAGGACAACTGTGAAACAGAGGTACTGCAGGATGTTGTTGACTATCTTCATTCTGTCCTTGATTCAGTGTGACAATTTGTGCTTATCTTCAAAATGCTCATGCTTTCTTCTTAGACCTGCACATCTTCAGAAAGTCGTCTGTCACACAGTCCAATAGATGGCCTTGATGTTTAACTTCTGAAGTGAAATACTGAGGTTCCCCCACCAGGATTTGGGGTGACACTGGTACTGTGAAATGGCAAAAATCATACGCCGAATGGGGAACCACCTGGATCTGGCTGATAAGAAATGCCGTGCCTTGAATCTATTTCATCTCTAGCTATCTGCCTCCATCCCTTTCAAGAGTAAAGCCTCGAATCCTTTACTGAGAATCAATACCTCTACTCTTCTTTCAGGTTGTAAGTGATAAGACACAAGAGTTTGACAGGCATGTGTCCGGACCTGGAGGGCACCAACAGGCCTCTATGGCCCTGCCCGGACTCCCTGCTGCTTCCTCTGTCCCCTTCGCATGGGCCCAAGAACTCCATTTCATCCCAATCCCTGTTGCAGCAATGCTGTAGGAGAGTCAGTTTCCAGCTCTGTCTCTGCCCTGTCTCCTGGATGGACTTCAGCCCTACACTGTAGGTAGATGGACCCTTCAGACCCACCTTGTAGCCTTGTCTCCAGTCTCGCCTCTGGCCCCGTTTCCTTTCGTTCCTGGCTGGGCTTTGTCGACGGACCCTGGACCTGGTTCATTGCGCACTGTGTCTGACTTGTCCCCTGCTACCAGCCCGTTGCTCTGCCCACAATGTTCAGCCCCTATTTGTGGAGCACTGTCTGTGCTGGGGTCATCCTCACTGCTCTCTGACAGAGTGTTCCTATTACTTTATAGTTTTATGACTTGAATCCTAACCAATGACGTGAAAAAAACTTGATTCAGAGAGTTTCAGACCCTGAAATTATTTGCACTGACATCTTCTATTACCAGGAGAGTGTCCTAGCCTCAAGGTCATCAGATATCTTTTTGCAAAAGATTCAACCTTCATTTTTTCTCTTCCTCAGTGAAGAAAGAATACATACAATGGGCAAAGAAAATGTGGAGATAGAGGCAAAAATACTTAGACATTTTAGCCTAATGGTTAAAAAACTCATTAGAGAGAACTCTCTAACGGTTTTGACAAAATTTTCACTTTGTTTCTCAGGCTATGCAATCTCTAGGCAGAAGACTTTGGAATCGCATTTTGGGTCTGATGTGCCCCTATTCTGGCTGAGTTTTGCATTAAGCTTGTTACAGAATTTAAGCCTTGAGCCAGTTCCTTATATGGGCAATACTTGGCACCTATCTCCCAGTGATACCATAAATTTTAAGTAATAAAGGAATGGAATTATAATAAATGCAAAAGACTGTTTTGCACACTAACTGAACACTCAAGCTGGAGCAATTTTAAGACCAAGCTTAAAGGTTTTCTCTTGCCTAAACACGTTTGAAGTCTTCCAAGTAAGCCTCTTGCCAGTTTACACCTACGATGAGCATTCAAAATACTACCTATTACAGTGTCCTTCAATGTAAGAAGTTAATAAAAACATACTAGTTTTAACATGCAGTATAAATTACCACCTCTGCCAACAGGTCAGCCACTACATGTATATGGTATAACAAGTTCAAAACAGCTTAGAGTATAGCTGTATCATATTGTCATTTTAAATTGTTTTCTGTGCACTTATATGTGAACTATAATGGTCTGAGAACTCTGTATCAGTAAACTTACAGAAAGTTGAGAAGACATACATTACAAAGCCAGAAAGAGTGAGAGGGAGAAAGAGAGCATGAATGCTAATGCCACAGTTTTTATAAGGCATTTGGTTCAGAACAGTGGATGTGTTAGTGTTTGCTGATACGCTGATAGGCATGAGGTACTCACAAGTCAAGGAACAGAGCAAAATACATCTGTATCTGCTATTCATGCATACACAGCCATATAGGTGCAATCTTTTCTTTTTTTAATGCATCGGAAAAAAATAAAGATTTATGGAGAAAGGTGCTCCTTTTCTCAAAAAATCCCCTGTGAAATTATAAATCGTGCAATATGTATATCTGCAGATAGAGAAGTGTGGAATAAAAATTACCAAACACAGACACTAGCTCTAAGCAACATCAGCTAGCAAATCATCCACCTAAGATGCAGTGGTAAGGACATCATTTCAGGCTACATTGAATACTGCATGGTATAATACAAGCCATTTTGAAAGATAATTAGATGCATAATTTCCTATACAGACTGCATGAGAAGCCCAATCAAACTAAATTTGTCATTCTACTGACACATTTTTGCTATCCTTAATGTCAATTTGCTGCAATTTTTTCCTCCCACTATGTTGTTATTTTTGGTGAGGAAGAGTGCCACAGAGCCCTGAGGTATATTTTGCACAAATCAATATATCAGAATGACAGCTATGAAATTCATTTGCAAAAAAGACTACATAAAGTTTGAAGAAGACACTGTAGTGGGCAGACCCATAAATTCATGTTTGTAAGACTGTCTCTCACTTTTCTCATTTGCCTTACATATATTTTAGTTTATAACAAAGCCAGAAATTTTATGAGTTACAGATGATTGAGACATTTATAATCCTGTATTAGCGACGTCAGAACTGAAAAGGTCAAATAAACAGTACAGTTTCATGATGTCTTTATGAAATATAGCAACAAAAAAGATTCTTCCATCTGGCTTCCAATTCCTATGTCTTCAATATGTTTCCTGGTAGTCTTTATTGTAAAATCTGGGATCCAATAGTGTAAAAATAGTGTAATTCCAATAAATCAACATTGGTTTAAACCAAATCAGTGTAACTTCCTCTCTCCCTCTCTCACACGCATGCACACACACACACTCATAGAATTCTCCTCAAATTATGTTCCTCTTGTTTATGGTGATAAATATGTATACTTTAATATTATATTATATTCATAATATCTATTAGAGCTTTCAATAACCACAGGTTATAACTTCCGCATAAATAACCCTGCACATGTGGACTGAATGTCATTTATCTCTGTGTCCTTTTTTTTTTTCAAAAGATGATGTTCAGTGATTATTTACTCAAGTCTTTTTTTTACAGGTACAACCATAAAATTATTTACTAGGCCTAGTTGTTGGATATCTGACCTGCCTGAGTGACACAACGAAATCTACTGCTCAAAGCTGTGTCTCTCTCTGTAAGTGGGAATCAGACAGCCTGTAGCTATCAGAGCACCAGGCAGCAAGCTATGAAAACAAGTCAGTAGGAAACAGGGAAGCAATTTCTCTTTGGATTTAAAGGTGCCTGTGTTGAACTGGGATGTGCATACCAGAATGTGCAAGACAAATACTGAAGTAATCCCCTTTTTTAAAGTAAAGTATATATTATGTGTATGCATTATACAGTTTTGCAATGGAGCACTCATGGGGCAAGGTGAAGATACAGCATCGTGTCTGTTCTCAGCTAAAGATATTTAAGCTTGACTGTTGCAGTAGCAAGCCCTGTACCACAGGGTGTACTCTGAGGTCCCTGTACTCAGCTTCATTCTGGGAATAAGCAGCAATAAATGCAGCATTTGGGAAAGAAAAATGGAAAGTACAGGCTTGTGGCTGGCAGTTCACACAGGGTTTTGACTATACTTGTTTTAGCTCAGACCTGTTTCAAGTAGAGTACAGAAACATTTCTGGGAACAAGGGCTGAAGGCAAGTTTATACTCTCAGTGGGAATATGTCAGCGTTAGGCTGCTGAGGAGCACAAACACTCTTGTGTGCTTTTTCTCACATCTGTGAACCCTGAAACCCTCACTGTGTAGTAGTCTGGTTACTACAGAAAGGGTTTACACATCTTGCCCAAGTCATATGCTAGTCCAATAAGTAAGGCTTGGCATTGTTCTCAGTGGTCGGAGATGTAAGCTGAACAGGAAACCAAAACTTTGTACCCTTCTTCCTGTACGATTGTTCTAGTAAATAGTGCTGTTACAGAAAAACAAATGCACTATTTCGCTGTTTTTTATTAAACAACAATGGAAGATGCCAGTTTTGTTTGTTTGATGTAAACAAATAAATGCCTATAGACATTAAAAGAACTGAAATGCTAAGCAGTGACTTGGCTTAGAAATCTATGGCTTAGTCTTTCTGATAGGAACAAGAATGTTTGGTGGAACATATATCTGCTTAATAGGATGATAAGAAGGATATTTGTACAATAATATTTTTACCAATATAAAGACTGCACAGCTGAAACATGGTTTTTATTAATTTCTTTCTTGCTATTAATTTCTGCATAAACTTGCAACAAATACCAAATACAGAAATGTATAAAGAACCATGAAAGGAATAAATTTTCACCACCCAGAGCTACAGTTTTATACAGTAAATACTGAGAAATACAGTGCAGTGATTCACTCAATAAATCACTAGACATATCCTATTCCAAAACTGGCAGCAGTTGTTGTTTCTTTATTCTTTTTGCCTTTGTTTATAGGCTTTGCTTCTACATGTGTCACATTCCTGTCAGAGACACTTTGTACCAGAGGGAAACTACTTCTACTTCATCTGTGTACTGTGCTAGTTTTCTACCACAGAATGTGTTAAATTGCAATCATTCATCTAGTACTGCATTTTCAGTTTCTGTTACCTAACTATATCTTAATTATACCCAGCAAATGGCCAACTATAGAGTATGGCTCCTTATCACCAGACACACAGAAGCAGAATATCTTTGTACTTACATTGTTCTCTTCTAACACCCCTCATAGGTCTGATTTGAAATGGTTCTTTACAGGGAGCCTAGAGAGATGCTAATATAATTGTTTGCTATTTGAATGTAAAGAAAATTACTTATACATTCATGGAAGCTGCTCACAAAATGACTGTACATCTTATTACAGGATTCAGCATTTATGAATGCATTCTGACCTAGTTTTCTATACGGAGTTTTCAAAGCAAGAATTGTTACATATCTATAACTTAATTTAGGACGTACTGATCCAGACTCTCAAGACTGTATAAAGCAATGTATAGAATTTACTACTAGGAAAAGACCTGTCATACTGTGGTTAGCCTTATGTAGGCTTCAAGAAATCAGTTGGGTATCGTATGACTGAATAAAGTATAGGTTGAAGGGGCTGTGTGATGGCAGAGCCACTTGCCTCATTCTGTGCCTGGGAGTGAATGCCTTTTGAAGAGTAAACACAGGGGAGGTACATTCCCTAAATATCCAGAAATGTAACCCTGTGGGGATGGGAATCTCACTAACGGACATTCCTGAGTTTGATTTTAATGAGCAAACACTGTACCACCTGGCATGACAAGGCACTTAAGCAGAAAACAACGGAGAAAGGAATGTGCAGCTGGAAGGAGAAAAACAAGATAAAGACCATGAAGGCATTTCGCATGATCAGGAAGAACGGGCCAATCTGCTAGAGCATAGATGCGCGTGAACACAAGGCTATAACCTATCTGCAAGCTGCAGGTAGCGCGTGTCCATAGTAGTTAACTATATAAGCCCTGTTATAAGTGTAAATAAAGGAGAATGACCATACTCATATTGAGATCCATCATTACTCCGGATTCGCACTCCCGCTCCGCCGTCGACACCGG
>NW_008794579.1:742914-744843 GCF_000699145.1 Aptenodytes forsteri
CTATAAAAGATGCTAACAAAGAGCAATAAAGGTCTTTGGTTGCCGTGCCTGCCGGAGTCCGTGCCGCTTTTCACCCCCACATAACCCTAAGAAATAATCTGTAGTTTGATTTTCCTGTATGCAGAATAAACGCTATGAGAATGAACATTTCTTCATCTTACTGCTCTTCTGCTGAATGGTAATTGAAATAAGGACCCTATAAACTAGTTTCTACTGGAAGGAATAGTCTGTGAGGTAGCATCTGTATATGTCCTCAGTGTAACTTGTTTATTTACATTTACATGGATACATAAGTGGATGCATAGGTATGCTGTAGCATAGACAAGCCTCTCTTGCTGAAATCTAAATCCAAACACCAATATCCAGTTCCTGAAAATTTACTGTATGCAGGAAGATTAAAGCATACACAATGTTTTCTTGCTGTAGCACACCCAAATAAAAAACCAAGTAATTCTGAAGAAAGAATATATGAGCATGTTAAAAAAAATAAATGCAAGGACATATCTATAACACATGTTGGAGCATGGTAAAGAAATGAAGAAATCTGTGAGCTAGGTATGGTCTGAAATGTTAGGATCCAACAAGTCACGGAGACAATGCAATCTCACATATTTGCACAGAAGTGCTACTACATTCTGTTCTAGCGCTCCAGGGGAGCAGGTAGGCTGTGCCTGGCCCAAGCCAGCCTCCACTCAGCCACGTGCATCAGCTACAGTCATCTCTGATCTGGATCTAAGGAGAGTACCAATGAGGTGAATCCAAGTCTACCTGCTCTGGGTGTCTGTGAAATAGTACTATCTTATGGTGCCAAATGAAGCAAAACCAGTAGATCACTACACAGCACTTCTTTCTTTTACCTAAGTTCATGCATATCCTTGTCTCACTTTCTATGTTCCTGTTTTGGGATTATTCTTTACAAAGAAGCTTTCTGGGTTCAGTCATGCATGGACATAATGAAAATATATTAAGACCACTGGGGGCTCTGTATTGATTGAAACAACAGCCATGTAGAACTCTGACTGCTAGTAAAAAGAATGTTGATTTTATTGTCTAATGCCAGCTGAACAACTCATTATCTTGTAATGACAAGTCTGTGCCCTCCCTTCACCAGACTTCTGGATATGGAACATCAAAAAAAAAGCATAATGACAATGGAAAGATACTTCTCCAATGCTCAGGTGTCAATGAAGAAGAGAAAACTGGGCAACTATCGTTACCACTGCACTATTAATAAAGATTATGATGACAATATTAGAACATCTTTAAAGAAAGCAAAACCTACCTTTTATTTTGTGTACAATTCCATGTGACAGGTGCCTTTTAAGAATACATATGAGCCAACATTCATTTTGAGAAATAAACTTAAGAATGAGAACTCTATGAATCCATACTGGGCTTTGCTCAATGTTTAGCTTATGCTTCCCCTATCCTGACAAGACCAATATACTTGTGAATTTGGTAAGAAACAAGGTTTGGGGAACTTTTAAGTGGGACATTCATTCACTTCAGAACATAAATATTGGAGTTTTATATCTATTTTTACTAAGATAGAAATCTGTATGTTTATTAAAATAACTTTAGTGAAATAAAATAGATTACTAGCAAACTAATCCATACCGATATTATAATAGCAACTGAACACGGACAGACATTATTGACAGATATACAACATTTCCTATGAGGAACATTTTCCAGTAAGCCTTGTTCTTCTGTACAGGGCTTTTTTCCAGACTGCACAATCCCTTTGCATAATGTTGCTGGACTGTCATTGACTACCTCAGGCTCACAATCTTTGTTTGGCAGCACTGTGTGTAGAAGTAAAAGCCAACCATGCTGCTGATTTGGAATGTAAGAGGAATACAAGATTTTTCCCTTCCCTTCCCTTCCCTTCCCTTCCCCTCCCCTCCCCTCCCCTCCCTTCCCTTCCCT
>NW_008794579.1:745018-754400 GCF_000699145.1 Aptenodytes forsteri
TCCCCTCCCCTTCCCTTCCCCTCCCTTCCCTTCCCTTCCCTTCCCTTCTTCCCCTCACTCACTCAACTTAAAGGTCTAGCCTTAAGCTTTACTGTATATGGGCATATACACAATGTTGAGAAATAAACAAACAATATTAAAAATATCAGAATTCTTAAGCACACAGAACTGAATACACAGATCTTTTAATGCATGTATTCTGAACATACTAAAAAGAGGAATTAAAAAGGGATATATTTGTGACTTCCTCCTGTGTGGATTATTTTCTCCTATATAGTTATAAACTTATTATGACATTCTAATAATTTATTATCACTCTTTAAATTCTATGAATGGAAGAAGCGTGTGTTTCCTGGATCTCATTTACCATTGTCAAGTTGAAAGGGTATGTGAGATTATAATAGATGCATCAGAGACTCCCTATTATGTGAAGAAAAACCCAGCAAATTAGTGGTGAGATGAATTCATGAATATTTACATTCTCCTTGAAATTGATTATGAGAAAAATGGTCATTTGTGTGAAATTTGTCAAAGCAGACAGGTGGAAAAGGACGATAAAATGTATTTTTATGAATATAGGAATATATTTCAATGCAACTTATATTACAAGATACCACTTTCTTATTCTGACTAGAAGGCCAAACTTTCATTTCAGAATATGCTGATAAACCTGGCAACAGTAAATGTCATGCTGAAATGCAAAGTCAATGGAAGCTGTAAATGAAATGTTGGAGCACCCAATATGCAGTTATTCTGACATAGAGCAAAAGAAATATGTTTTGAGTGCTGTGAAGTACAACTCAGTGTTTATCAGATGCAAAATAACACAATTATAAAGTATATAAATGGCAGCACTGTGTGGAAAAAATAGCTGTAAGCTGCATTTAACAAGTCTTTATCTCAGAAAAGTCTGAAGTTGAGTATTTGATGGCAAATAAATAAAACAGAAGCTTCATGAAGTATGATACTTATTTGCTTCCAAGAATTTGGTAAGCTACAGAATTATGCAATGCATAAGCAGGTAATTAACATATTAAATATATACAAAGAATATATAGTTCATGCTTAGACAAGAATTCAGAGGAACTCAAATTCACTTACAGTGGTTAGATTACAGAATGAATAAAAGCTGCCTAGTAAAATCAGGAATGTATTAGCCTGGTATTGGCATGTGAAACTTGTCATCTCCTAGAGACCTGGCAAGCCCAGGGCTGAGTCTGTACATCAGCAGAACAATTGGATAGGATTTGGTCAGGATGCATAGCTATTGCTCTGGTGAGGATAGTTGTTTTTTACAAATAATGTTACATATCAGGCTTTTTCTTAGGAGGCCCAAATCAACACACATCTTATCCCTTTGTCACCCATGAATTATTATATCTTTATTCACATCCATTTTACAAACAATTTTGCTCTTCATATGATGCCTTGTGACCCACAAAAATTATATCTATATGTAAAAAAGCATATGTATAAAATATCATGTCTGTTGTACTAATATAAATAATATTTTCATATTCATATATGAATCTTTTCATATTATGTGTATCAGTACAACAGGACAGAAAAAAGGATTATTTTTTTTTAACAGGGGTTGGAAGGATCTAACTATGCATTTGTAGCACAAAAGAGGCATAAATATGCTTATCTTTTCTCCTTAAAATATATTTGCATGAAAAGAATAATATTGGCAGAGAAATAAACTGGTATAAACAGGTTGTGATTGAATAGAAATAAGGTTGCAAGCCATCAAAGTGATTGAGTTTCCAGAATAACTTTACACAAGTCATGGAAAAAAAAACTTTACTACTTTTAAATGGAACTTCATTGGTTTGTGAAAAGAATTATAAAATGTACTCATCTGCAATAGCAGGAAACCAAGTTCAGACCCAGAAGGCACTTTCTGATACTGTATTACTTCATAGGAACTTGTTTTACTTCAGAGGAACTTGTTTTTATGGAATGTTTAAGGTAGCTGGTTACTGAGTAGCCAGTCAAATTGCATGTGGAATGAGAAGATACCTGCAGATTTTGACAATCAATTACTCTCAAATGAATTTTTGGTAACCCAGCACATCTATAAATAAGTATACACACTAACTTTTCCTGCTAGGTTTCTAGTAAACACTGTTAAAAGGATTCTCAACACAGTAGCTTATCATTTAGTGATTCATACAATGAGCTTTAACAATATCTTGAGGTCAAATGTACTAATCAGCAACTGAAAGACCACTTAGTTCTACAGTCAACTTTTATGTCTAGGTGTGAATGCTGATACTGGATGGATGAAGAGGGAAGGAGAATGTATAGTTAATTTTACTGTTAACAGTGATTGTTTTTCTAGTTAAAAAAAAAAATTAAAATATATTTTAAAATTTCAAACAATTTTATGCATTTTTTGTACAACTTTTCCCTACATTACTGGTTTTCTAAAGAACATTGGTTAGCAATTAACTCACGAAATGAGAAAATGGAGGCAGTGAAACAAGTTCCCAACTTCATGTTGTGTGTAGGCAAAAAGAAAATGGTTTCAAGATGGTGAAAAATATGTTAATTCTGAAAAATAGACCCATATATGCAATGATGAAGCTCGTGGGCAATCCAGTTTTAACTTAATCAGTGGCCTGAATTACTCAGCACAATTTTAAGTGAAGCCATAATTGACTTCAGTCTCTGGGATACTTGCAGAGCTCACAGCTACCTTTCTTTGCATTTTTAGGCCTTGACATTTCATTTTTTCGGAGTTTTTCTTCTCATTACCCCTTCTGTCTAGGTTGTTTTTTGAACTCCTGGTTATTTCACAGACTGAATTGGCTGACAGGAGAGTCGAACCCATTATTTTAACTAAGCTTTGTTCAAATTTGACCTTAGCTGAATTAACATCACCAGTTCAGCACATGATCTTTAAAGAGCAACTGTATGACCCTCAGCCAATAATGTCAATATATTTAGACTAAGTGTATTCAATTTTTTTAAACAAAATTAGCATGTATGCATTTGGACAGATAAGTTGTATTTGTAATATGATTTAAAATGGCTGAGCTATAAAGTTCTTGAAAATGAAGGTTAATAATGAAACCATGCAAAGACACTTGAACACAGCAATAGTGCATAATGGCTTCTTGATATATAAAAGAAAACTGATATTCTTTTTTAAAGTTCGTAATGATTTTTCATTACTCTTTTGCAGTATCCCTGGACTACAGCTTCATACTCTATGAAATGCAGTCTAATAGAGGCTTCATCCTATCACTATTTGTCATCATTTAGAAGGTGCCTCAGGAAAGGACACATTAAAACATCTTCAATTTCTCTCACTGGTTTAGACCTTTACAGAAGCTGAATTTTACAGAAATTGTAATTCAAACAATATATATCTGCAGTATTACAGCATGCAAGTACTTCAGCAGGCAGCAAATCCGAATGACTCGTATTTACTTACACAAAGGTTTCACTTCAAAGATAAAATGACAAGGAGCGTTCTTTTATTCTCTTAGCTCCCTTTCAAGGAGCTTAAAAAACCTTCCTTTCTTCCCTTCTAAAAAAAAATAGTATCTTTAAATGTAACTGCAGAAAACTACTAACAAAAACATGTTCCCTGAAGAGGTATCAGTGCAGGTAAATGAACTCTGTATCAGACAGAAAACAACTGTTTGTTAACTCTATCTGGGATACTGCATGAAACCACGGAGTTTTGCACTAATTGTAAGAAGGAGATCCATTATGGAAATAGTATCAGAAACAGTTCAGAAAGTTTCACAAGAGACTCTGAGTTCATGTATTTACATTCATGTTCTAAATAATTCAGAGGAGACAGTCTTTAAAATAAAGAAGAAAAAAAAATAAATCTGTGTTGTGTAGGATTATGCAGATAAATAAATAATGTATTTTCTTCCAAACTGGTCTGGTGGGCAATAGTGAGATGAAATAGCCAGTCTGTTGAATTGTGGAGTAATTTAGCTTGTAAGGAGAGGGGTCATCTACTTCAGCCTCCTGCTCAAAGCAGGTCTACCTTCAAAGGCAGATGAGGTTGCTCAGGACTGTGTCCAGTTACATTCTGAAAATCTCCAAGGATGGAGATTCCACAACTTCTCTGGAAGCTCTGCTACAACTTTTGACCATCAACCCCTGCCCTTTTGTTGTACATGTCAGAGAAAAGTCTGCTCCGTCTTCTCCATTACCTCCCATTAGAATGGAATTAAAGCCTCCCCTGTTTGACTTCTCTTCCCTGGGCTAAACAAACAAAGCCCCTGTGTGTCTCCTCCCAAGTTATGTGTTCCAGCTCTCTAACTGCCTTAGTGATCCTCTGCTGGATTTGCTTTACTTTATTAACATGTTTCTTGTACTGGGGCCCAGAATGAGACATACTACTTCAGATGTGGCCTCCCTGGTGCAATAACGGCTTCCCCCAGCCAGCTGGCAATGATCTTGCTAACACAGCTGTACTGGGTCTGGCTAGGATGGAGTTAATTTTCTTCACAGCATCTGGTGCTGTTTTGAATTTCTGACCAAAACAGTGTTGATAACCCACTAGTGCTTTAGCTATTGCTGAGGAGTGCTTTCACAGTGTCAAGACCTTTTCTTTTTCGCACTATGCCTCCACAGAGAGTAGGCTGGGGGTGCACAAGAAGCTAGGAGGGGACACAGCTGGGACAACTGATCCCAACTGACCAAAGAGATATTTCATACCATATGACATCGTGCTCAGCAATAAAAACTCAGGAAAAGAAGGAGGAAGGGGGGGACATTTGTGGTCATGGTGTTTGTCTTCCCAATTAACCATTATGTGTGCTGAGGGCCTTGCTTTCTGGAAGTGGCTAAACATCTGCCTGCCGATGGGATGTAGTGAACGAATTCCTTATTTTGCTTTGCTTGCACAAAGCAAGTTTTTCTCAGTTTTGCCCTCCTGATTCTCTCCCCCATCCTCCTGCAGGGGAGTGAGCTAGCAGATGTGTGGGGACTCACCTGCCACCTGGGGTCATGCCACCACAGCAGCCTTCTGTGTGTTTAGCCTTTATCACCAGAAGAGTGCAGCCCTTGCTCATGTTAGTTTGTTCATCAAGACACCCAGTCAGGACCTTTGCTACAGCGTTCTTCTCCAGCACATCAGTCCCAGCACTGATGCATGAGGTTGTTCTGTCCCAGGGGCTGAACTTCCATCTGTCTTTGTTGAACTTCATGAAGCTCCATTGGCTCATTTCTCCAACTTGGTTAGCTCACCCTTACTGGAAACCCTTCCCTCCAGCATATCAGCTGCATATGTCAGAGGCAGTACTGATCCCTGAGTTACTGGAACAGGTCACTCAGAGAGGCTGTGGCGTCTCTGTCAGCAGAGATTTTCAGATCTTGTCTGGACAAGCCCCTCAGCAACCTGATCTAACTTTCAAGTTAGACGTGCTTTGAGCAGGAGGCTGACATAGATGACCTTCTCAAGGTCCTTCCAACCTAAATTATTGGTACAAACAGAAAATACAGGAGGAAGCCTACATTTTCTCAATTTATTAAATCACATCAGAGTACTACTTACAGAAGGAACAATTAAGTATTTCCAGAAAGAATAATCAACTCTTCCCATTCTTTGATTACACTTCAAATTGGTTGCATTAATATACAAGTGATTTAAAAGAGGTAAGACCTGGCAAATCCCTGTTTTTTCTGTGAGAAAAAATGTAAGTGCTTTCTAATAGGAAGATAAAAGTAAGACTCCATAATCATTTGAGAAACACCAGATATTTCAAATGCTACTGGAATTCCATTACATGGTAATGATGAACACCACACAGTAAACCAAATTATGTTATTTACACGTTGCTGTCAGCAGCCTTTCATTCCTGTAATCTCTTCCTAAGTTGATCCAAAAGATTAATATATACTGGATACAACTGCCACTGGTATACCAGAAGTTTTTAAGCCTCTTTGTGTGTTCTTATTGTGAAACAACCTTTTCAATTCAAACTTTCCTTTACAGGATAGTTTAAAATCATACCCAAAGGCATGTGTATAAATTCTTATTCCTCTCCCACTACTCAGAGATGTTAGACTTATGGTTGTATTCATGAAGGAAGGGTACTTATAGCTCAAAGGATATCCTTTGAAATGCCTTAGAATAGCCATTCTCAATCCCTGTAACTCTCTGAATTAATTGGCTAAATTGCACACTCTCTTATCTTTGCAGTCCTATTCCAGTGCACTAGAAACCCAGAGCAGTCCAAGCTGAAGTATAATTTCATATCTATGTGCACAAACAAACACACACAAAGCCTTAGGACAGAGTTCAGATAGATACCAGGAGATAAAATTATTTGCTTGCAGACATTTTCTGAGAGGAACCTGTTCGGGAAGTTTTTGAATGTGATTGATTTAATCCAAAATAGACATCTAAAAATGATGAAATGAATCATTCACTAAAAGTACCTCTTTTCCCCTGCTTACTATACAGCTATGTCATTTATCCATGACTATTTCAGAGAAAGATAGCTCAAGCTGAGTGAAATTAATGCCGTCTCTGGCTAAGGACTTCATATTGGAAACTGACAAGATTGCTATTAGGGACTCTCCATGTGCTTCCGGTTTCTGAAATTTTATCAACAAGGTGTGGTGTTCTTTGGGATATTACTGGGATGAAAGCTTCAGTGTGGGATTCACTTCATCTTACTGAAGGTGTCTGCAATATTATCATTACCATGTCATGGAATTCCAGTAGCAGCTAAAACACCTGTTGTTTCATGAGTGAATCTGTAATACAAACAATTTCATTTCCAGTACACTGTGAGGCAAAAAAGATGCCATGGAGCTTGATACTCACAGTTCTCACTGTCACTTAAACACATGCTTCCCCAGAATCTGATTAAAAAACCAAAAACTTGTTAACTCTTAATGTGAAAGAAAAAAGAATTCCTATTTTATATAATGTAAAAAGACTGAGTGAAAGAGTACACAGTTCATGCATACATCTAAGTTAATACACTGAAGTTAATATTGACATAGCCAAGTATTTGATCACCTTTTCTTCAGTGTAGTACTTGAAAGATCTAAGTATCTTTCTCCAACTCAAAACAAAAAATTATTTTACAGTCAAGTTGCCTGAGAATGAAATTTGCAGTAAGAAGTTCAAGTATTGTGACTTACCTCTGAATTGCCCTGGCATAATTAATTATCAGTAAAACTAAGAGCAAGAGCCCAAACATTAATAGATTTATGCACATAACTTTTATTTTTCTTGGCAAGATTAAGAAAGCCATATGGACTAATATTACCATAACAGCCTATACAGATGTTAATAGTGTACAAGTTTGGATACATTGGTTTCTATTCTTATTTGCTTGCACTCCCAAGACTAGAGGCCAATGGAAAGAAAAGCTTAGAAGTACAAGATTCAATGCAAAAAACCCCAACCTAAATCAAAACACACACACACAACCTCAAAAAGACCCCTCTGTACTATAAATTTATTGCACATCTATGAATAGGAGAGGGGATTGGGTTTGGTTTGTAGTCTTTAGCTGATTCTCTATTTCCCTATGAGGGCTGAAAAGGCCCTTCTACTGGTCAGAGCGGGCAAATGGTCAGAGCTGAGATGCTGGGATGAGAGAGGCAGTGTAGAGAGAACTGGGAGTGCATACTGGCCTGGCTACACCCGAAGTGTTACTTGCACAGAGAATTCCTGGCAAGTGCATGATGGCTTTCTGCAGAGAGACAGCCCTGGGGCAGAGGTTGCAGTATAAATAATGATAACAGATATAACCCACCTGGTAAACTACTATAAAAGCCAATCTTGTACTTAGAACAAATACTCACCTTACCTGTTTTTTTTCAGATCAGTTATAGCATTCCCTTCTGTTTTCCTTTGTTTATTATTTAAAAAAAAAAAATAAATCCACTTCAGTATAACTGTTGCATCTATTTTGCTTTGCCTTTTCAACTGAGGAGTTATTTCGGGTCCTTCCTTTATTAGCACTTTGGAAAATGAGGGCTGGGGCACAGGGAAGGGGGAGAAATGTCTCTCTCTCTGGAATATTAAAAAAGAGAAAACCTTCTGCAACTCAACCATTTCTTTTTATAGGGAATGTATTTCCCAGCTAATGCAATGGAGAATATTGCTACTCTATTAGCTTATCTATTGGATATATTTCTTCATTCATACTTGTATGAAATGCGCGTACTCACATACTTTATAAGATGTACAGTCAGATCACCAGACCCTCACTAGGAAATGGCTTGGTGTAGAATGCACCAAATGATTTATTCACGTTGATGATGCTTATCCTTTATGCCTGGTCCTCCTCCTCCATCCTTTATTTGTAGTATTGAATTATTGCATAATATTTGTACTGTCTTTAACATGCTCACTATTAAAAAATCAATGAACTTAAATAAAATTGATTTTCAAATATAGCCTACAGGGCATTCTGTGAGAAATTTCACCTTGCCTTTAGATATTAATATTTTAGATATTTTTCACACTGCTTAGCTAGGCAAAATGTTTGGAATTTTATTTTAAATAAATGAATCTTTTAGTTAATAGATTGAATTTCAATAACTGACTTCTAAAAATACCTTTTCTACCTTTTATCTTCTGAAAACAGAGATTTCTTTCAAACAGAGAATGAAACTGAACAGCTGGGCTGAGAGTTTCATTATCCCTATTATGAGATGAAATCTTATATTTTCAACTTAGGTTTATTCTGGCAGACTTTAAATACAATATAATGTGATAAACCCATGGAATTATTATTTTTAGGTCATGTGTAATGATTGACCGAATTACAAAATTTATAGGTGTATACATGCAAGATGACAGTGCTATCAGACTAACCAAATATTGTAATTAGTCTCTTTCTTCATAAAATAGTCAATATCATACTTAAAAGGTCAAGATAACACCTTCCAACTGTCTATATACAAGCATCCCTGCAACAAGAGGACATTTTTACAGTGAGATTGGCTGGAGACCAGAGTAATTGATTCTGTATGGTGAAGTGAGGTAAATTAATAAAATTATTTTATATTTAGATATCGGTAAGACAATGACCCAGTCCATGTATTTTAAAATATGTAATAACTATAATTAGATGATCAGAGCAGCAAACAAAATATTGCCAATGGATTTGGTATCCAGTTCTACTAAAAATTCACAACAAATAATTTCTTGTATTTCTACATAATATTCTGTACCTCTATAATAACTTTCTAGCATGTTTTTTGCAAATATTACAGTACACTGGAAAAAAATATTTTTATATATTGTATAAGTGTTAAGTGTATACATGATTCTGCAAAGTAACTTCATCATTTTATTAATGCTTTCATGAAAATGGAGTCCTGGATATTTATTTACTGAGTGAATAAAAATGTAATTAAGTACATTGTATGAAGTACTTTG
>NW_008794579.1:769715-782884 GCF_000699145.1 Aptenodytes forsteri
TCCCAGCCAGCTGGCAATGATCTTGCTAACACAGCTGTACTGGGTCTGGCTAGGATGGAGTTAATTTTCTTCACAGCATCTGGTGCTGTTTTGAATTTCTGACCAAAACAGTGTTGATAACCCACTAGTGCTTTAGCTATTGCTGAGGAGTGCTTTCACAGTGTCAAGACCTTTTCTTTTTCGCACTATGCCTCCACAGAGAGTAGGCTGGGGGTGCACAAGAAGCTAGGAGGGGACACAGCTGGGACAACTGATCCCAACTGACCAAAGAGATATTTCATACCATATGACATCGTGCTCAGCAATAAAAACTCAGGAAAAGAAGGAGGAAGGGGGGGACATTTGTGGTCATGGTGTTTGTCTTCCCAATTAACCATTATGTGTGCTGAGGCCTTGCTTTCCTGGAAGTGGCTAAACATCTGCCTGCCGATGGGATGTAGTGAACGAATTCCTTATTTACTCAGGAAAAGAAGGAGGAAGGGGGGGACATTTGTGGTCATGGTGTTTGTCTTCCCAATTAACCATTATGTGTGCTGAGGCCTTGCTTTCCTGGAAGTGGCTAAACATCTGCCTGCCGATGGGATGTAGTGAACGAATTCCTTATTTTGCTTTGCTTGCACAAAGCAAGTTTTTCTCAGTTTTGCCCTCCTGATTCTCTCCCCCATCCTCCTGCAGGGGAGTGAGCTAGCAGATGTGTGGGGACTCACCTGCCACCTGGGGTCATGCCACCACAGCAGCCTTCTGTGTGTTTAGCCTTTATCACCAGAAGAGTGCAGCCCTTGCTCATGTTAGTTTGTTCATCAAGACACCCAGTCAGGACCTTTGCTACAGCGTTCTTCTCCAGCACATCAGTCCCAGCACTGATGCATGAGGTTGTTCTGTCCCAGGGGCTGAACTTCCATCTGTCTTTGTTGAACTTCATGAAGCTCCATTGGCTCATTTCTCCAACTTGGTTAGCTCACCCTTACTGGAAACCCTTCCCTCCAGCATATCAGCTGCATATGTCAGAGGCAGTACTGATCCCTGAGTTACTGGAACAGGTCACTCAGAGAGGCTGTGGCGTCTCTGTCAGCAGAGATTTTCAGATCTTGTCTGGACAAGCCCCTCAGCAACCTGATCTAACTTTCAAGTTAGACGTGCTTTGAGCAGGAGGCTGACATAGATGACCTTCTCAAGGTCCTTCCAACCTAAATTATTGGTACAAACAGAAAATACAGGAGGAAGCCTACATTTTCTCAATTTATTAAATCACATCAGAGTACTACTTACAGAAGGAACAATTAAGTATTTCCAGAAAGAATAATCAACTCTTCCCATTCTTTGATTACACTTCAAATTGGTTGCATTAATATACAAGTGATTTAAAAGAGGTAAGACCTGGCAAATCCCTGTTTTTTCTGTGAGAAAAAATGTAAGTGCTTTCTAATAGGAAGATAAAAGTAAGACTCCATAATCATTTGAGAAACACCAGATATTTCAAATGCTACTGGAATTCCATTACATGGTAATGATGAACACCACACAGTAAACCAAATTATGTTATTTACACGTTGCTGTCAGCAGCCTTTCATTCCTGTAATCTCTTCCTAAGTTGATCCAAAAGATTAATATATACTGGATACAACTGCCACTGGTATACCAGAAGTTTTTAAGCCTCTTTGTGTGTTCTTATTGTGAAACAACCTTTTCAATTCAAACTTTCCTTTACAGGATAGTTTAAAATCATACCCAAAGGCATGTGTATAAATTCTTATTCCTCTCCCACTACTCAGAGATGTTAGACTTATGGTTGTATTCATGAAGGAAGGGTACTTATAGCTCAAAGGATATCCTTTGAAATGCCTTAGAATAGCCATTCTCAATCCCTGTAACTCTCTGAATTAATTGGCTAAATTGCACACTCTCTTATCTTTGCAGTCCTATTCCAGTGCACTAGAAACCCAGAGCAGTCCAAGCTGAAGTATAATTTCATATCTATGTGCACAAACAAACACACACAAAGCCTTAGGACAGAGTTCAGATAGATACCAGGAGATAAAATTATTTGCTTGCAGACATTTTCTGAGAGGAACCTGTTCGGGAAGTTTTTGAATGTGATTGATTTAATCCAAAATAGACATCTAAAAATGATGAAATGAATCATTCACTAAAAGTACCTCTTTTCCCCTGCTTACTATACAGCTATGTCATTTATCCATGACTATTTCAGAGAAAGATAGCTCAAGCTGAGTGAAATTAATGCCGTCTCTGGCTAAGGACTTCATATTGGAAACTGACAAGATTGCTATTAGGGACTCTCCATGTGCTTCCGGTTTCTGAAATTTTATCAACAAGGTGTGGTGTTCTTTGGGATATTACTGGGATGAAAGCTTCAGTGTGGGATTCACTTCATCTTACTGAAGGTGTCTGCAATATTATCATTACCATGTCATGGAATTCCAGTAGCAGCTAAAACACCTGTTGTTTCATGAGTGAATCTGTAATACAAACAATTTCATTTCCAGTACACTGTGAGGCAAAAAAGATGCCATGGAGCTTGATACTCACAGTTCTCACTGTCACTTAAACACATGCTTCCCCAGAATCTGATTAAAAAACCAAAAACTTGTTAACTCTTAATGTGAAAGAAAAAAGAATTCCTATTTTATATAATGTAAAAAGACTGAGTGAAAGAGTACACAGTTCATGCATACATCTAAGTTAATACACTGAAGTTAATATTGACATAGCCAAGTATTTGATCACCTTTTCTTCAGTGTAGTACTTGAAAGATCTAAGTATCTTTCTCCAACTCAAAACAAAAAATTATTTTACAGTCAAGTTGCCTGAGAATGAAATTTGCAGTAAGAAGTTCAAGTATTGTGACTTACCTCTGAATTGCCCTGGCATAATTAATTATCAGTAAAACTAAGAGCAAGAGCCCAAACATTAATAGATTTATGCACATAACTTTTATTTTTCTTGGCAAGATTAAGAAAGCCATATGGACTAATATTACCATAACAGCCTATACAGATGTTAATAGTGTACAAGTTTGGATACATTGGTTTCTATTCTTATTTGCTTGCACTCCCAAGACTAGAGGCCAATGGAAAGAAAAGCTTAGAAGTACAAGATTCAATGCAAAAAACCCCAACCTAAATCAAAACACACACACACAACCTCAAAAAGACCCCTCTGTACTATAAATTTATTGCACATCTATGAATAGGAGAGGGGATTGGGTTTGGTTTGTAGTCTTTAGCTGATTCTCTATTTCCCTATGAGGGCTGAAAAGGCCCTTCTACTGGTCAGAGCGGGCAAATGGTCAGAGCTGAGATGCTGGGATGAGAGAGGCAGTGTAGAGAGAACTGGGAGTGCATACTGGCCTGGCTACACCCGAAGTGTTACTTGCACAGAGAATTCCTGGCAAGTGCATGATGGCTTTCTGCAGAGAGACAGCCCTGGGGCAGAGGTTGCAGTATAAATAATGATAACAGATATAACCCACCTGGTAAACTACTATAAAAGCCAATCTTGTACTTAGAACAAATACTCACCTTACCTGTTTTTTTTCAGATCAGTTATAGCATTCCCTTCTGTTTTCCTTTGTTTATTATTTAAAAAAAAAAAATAAATCCACTTCAGTATAACTGTTGCATCTATTTTGCTTTGCCTTTTCAACTGAGGAGTTATTTCGGGTCCTTCCTTTATTAGCACTTTGGAAAATGAGGGCTGGGGCACAGGGAAGGGGGAGAAATGTCTCTCTCTCTGGAATATTAAAAAAGAGAAAACCTTCTGCAACTCAACCATTTCTTTTTATAGGGAATGTATTTCCCAGCTAATGCAATGGAGAATATTGCTACTCTATTAGCTTATCTATTGGATATATTTCTTCATTCATACTTGTATGAAATGCGCGTACTCACATACTTTATAAGATGTACAGTCAGATCACCAGACCCTCACTAGGAAATGGCTTGGTGTAGAATGCACCAAATGATTTATTCACGTTGATGATGCTTATCCTTTATGCCTGGTCCTCCTCCTCCATCCTTTATTTGTAGTATTGAATTATTGCATAATATTTGTACTGTCTTTAACATGCTCACTATTAAAAAATCAATGAACTTAAATAAAATTGATTTTCAAATATAGCCTACAGGGCATTCTGTGAGAAATTTCACCTTGCCTTTAGATATTAATATTTTAGATATTTTTCACACTGCTTAGCTAGGCAAAATGTTTGGAATTTTATTTTAAATAAATGAATCTTTTAGTTAATAGATTGAATTTCAATAACTGACTTCTAAAAATACCTTTTCTACCTTTTATCTTCTGAAAACAGAGATTTCTTTCAAACAGAGAATGAAACTGAACAGCTGGGCTGAGAGTTTCATTATCCCTATTATGAGATGAAATCTTATATTTTCAACTTAGGTTTATTCTGGCAGACTTTAAATACAATATAATGTGATAAACCCATGGAATTATTATTTTTAGGTCATGTGTAATGATTGACCGAATTACAAAATTTATAGGTGTATACATGCAAGATGACAGTGCTATCAGACTAACCAAATATTGTAATTAGTCTCTTTCTTCATAAAATAGTCAATATCATACTTAAAAGGTCAAGATAACACCTTCCAACTGTCTATATACAAGCATCCCTGCAACAAGAGGACATTTTTACAGTGAGATTGGCTGGAGACCAGAGTAATTGATTCTGTATGGTGAAGTGAGGTAAATTAATAAAATTATTTTATATTTAGATATCGGTAAGACAATGACCCAGTCCATGTATTTTAAAATATGTAATAACTATAATTAGATGATCAGAGCAGCAAACAAAATATTGCCAATGGATTTGGTATCCAGTTCTACTAAAAATTCACAACAAATAATTTCTGTTATTTCTACATAATATTCTGTACCTCTATAATAACTTTCTAGCATGTTTTTTGCAAATATTACAGTACACTGGAAAAAAATATTTTTATATATTGTATAAGTGTTAAGTGTATACATGATTCTGCAAAGTAACTTCATCATTTTATTAATGCTTTCATGAAAATGGAGTCCTGGATATTTATTTACTGAGTGAATAAAAATGTAATTAAGTACATTGTATGAAGTACTATGAATTATGATACTGCAGATATTGCAAGGCCTATTGCCCTGTTGCAAGTAATGTTTCTCTTTCATTATTTTTATACAGTAAATTTTTTTGTATAATGTTTTGAGTAATGAACTCTATCTGGGGATATATTTAGAACATAACTGGATATAGTGGTATCTGCATATGTTGATATGCTCAGACAAAACATCTTTTAAGAACTAACATAGGAGAAGCTGTGCCTACCAGTGTCAGTCCACCTCTATACAAGCGCTGACTTCTCAGAGGATATTCAGAAAGTACTCAGACTGCAGGACTGGTTATGAATAATGAATGGTACTGCAGCTCCAGGAAACAAAGGGTCATATTTAAAAGGATAACTGGTATTCAATCCATTCTGAACAACTATATTTAGAAAGAAACAACCTCCACACATGTTAGTGAGATATTACCAAACAACCATCTGCTCTGTGAAACAATAGTAATGAAAATATTATTTGTAAACACTCCTGTCATTTTGACCAAAGCTAAGCAAGTTGCAAGTTTTGTGCAATTCCAACATTCCATTGTGTTTATTCTGCTTCTATTCTGACATGACAAAAACTTGCTATTACTTTCAGAAATTATAAATTTAGTAATGTTATATCAGACACATCAAGTTAGATGTAAGATACGAAGCAAGTCCATATGACAATAAATTCAAAAAGATATAGGGTATCACAGATGTCAGAACTGATGTGCTGTATTACATTACTTTCACATCAGAAAACAGCTACCAGAGCTGATGAAGAATGCTATGTCTCCCTTTGAGGATCTCCTCACCCAATTAATCTTGAAAGAAAGTCCTTATTTATACAGTTAATGATACTGAAATAATCTGATACGTCTATGCTACTTTATAAAATCAAGTTATAGGGAAGTTGGAATTAATGTATACTCACAGATCAGCCCACTTTTGTGAGGCCTTGATATGCAGAAGTAGCCCAAATCCTACATGTAAGCAACCTACAACCAGCATGTCTAGACGCAACTAGTGGTATAGAATAATAGAAAAGTCTAGGTCAGAAAAGACCTCTGGAGACCATCTGGTCCAATTTTCTGTTGAAAGCAAGGCCTTAAATTAGGTTATCCAGGGCTCTGACAAGCCAAGTCTTGGATATTTCCAGCAAGGGACATTTCACCACTTCTCTGGACAATTTATTCCAATGTTGAATTGTTCTTATGATGAAGACTTCTTTTCTTGAATCCAGACAGAATTTGCCCTGAAGCTACTTATACCCATTGTCTCTTCTGTCCCTGGGCATGCTTGTGAAGAGAGTACCTTGATGTTCTCTGTAAATACCTTTTAGGTATTGGAAAACTGTGACTAGATTCCCCTTAAGATGGCTCTTCTCTAAGCTGAACAGACCCAATTCCTTCAACCTTTCTTCATATGTCCAGTTCTCCAACCCTCTGATCATTTTGGGGCCCTCTGTGGGACACTCTCCAACTTTCCTGTGTCTCTCTTCAGCTGGGAGGAACACAACTGGACACAGTATTCCAGGTGTTGCTTAAAAAGTGCCAAATAGGGATGAGTAACCACCTCCCTTGATCTGCTCACTATACGCTAGATGTTGCAGCCCAGGATGTGGTTTGTCTTTCTTGCTGCTGAGATACATACCACTGGCTCAAGTTCAGCTTGCTACCCACCATGACCCCAGGGCCTTCCTGGCAGAGATATACCCCTACCTGCTTGTACGAATAAAGATCCCAGCTTGTGCTGCTCTTTGGGGTTATTCCAGTTACAGAACTTTACATTTATCCTTGTTGAACTTTGTGTGATTCTTGTTGGCTCAGTTTTCTAGCCTGTTGAGGTCTCTCTGTATGGATGCTCTTCCTTTTGACTTATCTACTTCTCCACTCAGTTTGGTGCCATCCACAAACTTGGTGATGACGCATTCAGTCCCATCATACATATAATCTAGAAAGATATTGAATAGCATCCAATCCTGAGCAAACCCACTCATGAATAGGTGCCAGTTTGAATTCAAGCCATTATCCACCATCCTTTGAGCTCAGTAGTGTAGGTTGTTTTCCACCAATTGTGCTCCATCTGTCCAGTCCATTTCTTAACCAGTTTGTCAACAAGGATGTTGTGGGATACTACGTCAAATGCTTTACTGAAATCAAGGTAGATAATATCCATAGCTCTTCCCTCATCTAGTGAGCAAACTATTTCATCATTAAAAGCAATCAGGTCGGTTAAACCCAATTTACGTTTGGTAAATCTGTATCAGCTTTTGCCAATGAATCTGCCACATAAGAATGCAAAACTATACCGCCCAGTAGTCAGTCTGTCTACAAACAGCCGTGATGTTTCCAGCAAGGTTAAAGGCTGTGGTTCTCAGTCTGTGTGGACAACAAGTATAATGAAAGTGTTGGAAGTGGCCTCAAGGATTCTTTCAAAACACCATATAATCATACACACAGTATGACTTTTTTTTTTTTTTAAACTCTAAATTACAGGTCTCCACTTTCACTGTAGTGTGGAAATAATTTAGCCCTATCCTGTACCTCAATTTCTCTTATACTTCTGAGAATCATATTGGGGCTCTACAGAAGTTTCTTGCCTTGTGATACTAACACTCATTTTTGAGGCAGAAATCAAGGCTTTAACTTTCCTTTCTAAATATGGCTGAATTTGGTCTTAATTGAATCATAACTGCAGTTACTATAAACTTAAAAGTTTAAACAAAGAGAGCAAAGAGAGGATTCACTTAGTTAGAAAGTGGTTATTAAAGCAATGTCATGCCATGTTTTGCATAGCATTTTCGTACATTCCTGTATCGCTCCATGTCCAAGCCTGCATCTTCCTTGGGAATTCAGGTCTTTGTTCTGAGGCATATGTCCTTAGAACTTCAATTTCATTGAAACATAATTCGTTGTGTTCAAATAAAGGTATCTTACATAATAATTAAGGGTCAGAGTATTGATCCTACAGTCCCTGTCTGTATGCTAGGCAACCAAATCTTGAGGTTACTTCCCATATTTTCAAATAGCAGTTGAATTCTTTGAATATTGATATCATTCATGAGTGATAGACTACTAAACAGGCTGGTAATTATACACTGTGATTAAGAAATCATTGAAATTCAACTAAAAGAACAAAATTCAGTAATAGCATAAAATCCATTTTGATGAATGCTCTTAGCATTAAGAATATATGAAACGCCCTTTCAAAAATGTATGTAGCACCCAATTGTAAGGAAATACTGCAGCACTAGGTTATTTTAGCTTTTTCATCATGTCTAATGAACAGCTTGATTAATCTGTTAATGTGCAGGACACCATAAAGCAGGATGGAAATAAATTTATTTTAAACTGGTCTTAATAAGGATAAGCACCAAAATACACAACTAAAAAATATAAAAATTAGAATTTTGGGGGAGGTTTATGGTTTTCCTCATAGTATTTCTATTTTCAGGTATTTTATTTTTGCAGAGAGCATGCATCTATATTATAACTCATTATAAGTATGTTTGTTATGTTTATTAGCTATATTTATTAAAAGAAAGTATATGGAGTTGATATAGATATGAGGAACAATCACTTGAATGACAATAAAGCTTTTGTAGTCAGGCTCTTCTGTCTGCCATTTGGACAAAAAGAAACAAGCTCCGGTATATTTACCAGTAAAACTGAATAACAAGACAGAGCATTCCGAGAAAATGAGAGAGGGTGTTCTGGGGCAAAAAGACTACAGAAATAGCAACAGTTCTGTCTGCAAGCTGCAAACAATATAGAATTCAACTGATTTTAAATGTTATAAGGTGAGTTTATCTTTCCTGCTAATACATGGAAACTTCTGACCTGCATCTAGTTGGTGTACTCATCCACCAAGCCTATTACAGTCCCCTTAATGCAGAGAAACCCTAGTACAGCAATGTTATCTGGCTCATAGTCTTATATTTCTTTATAAAAATATTTTGCACTCAATTGTTATTATTACTTTGAATTTTTTAAAAAGTAAAAATTTAAAAAATAATAATGAAGAAAATAGAGTGGCAGAAACTTGAGTGACATATAGAGCTAGTTACATGACACAACATATTGCATGTGTCTAGAGATGTCCTAAATAATGAATTTTGGGTGTTCTTAAATGGCAATAATTTCCCAATTGAAAAAAAAAAAAAGAGTTTAAACATTTAAATTAAAGAGAAGATTACTGGCAGAGAGGGGGGAAAGGACGTCAGTAAAAAGGATCCAATTAGATGTATTGGACTGATCGGAATAAAAACTCTAACCAAGCTGTCACACACATAGATAACTACTAAGACAATGCATTTGACAAATTGCTATTTTCCCTAGTTTCAGAACTCTGTGCACCTGATTTGTTGCCAGAGATTGTCAGAATATCATATTTCTTCTCTTGTTTATTACTGAGGAAGAAAGTTATTGTATTGGTTCCCTGGCTCTAGTACCTTTTCTAGTTGAATGTGTTTCCAGTGTTAGCAAGCTTCAGCTACGCCACATCTATCTGCTGATGGCTGCAGACTCTCATATCCATTCTCTGATTCAGCTCTCTGCTGTTTATAGAGCTAACTCAACGTCACTTCAGTCAGCTCTATACCCCAGGCTTTACAGGTAGTATTCATGCTCTCTTCACTTTTCCCAGACCTCTTTTCTCAATTGTTCTGTATTGTTTAGCCAGACAAGTGTTCACCCTTCTATGATACATGGTTCCCATTTACTTCTGTCATTTTGTCAGAGCTAGCATTTAAATTTTAACTTTCAATCATTTTATCAAAACAGCCTAAATGGTTGAGAAAGCTTGACTTAGCTTCCAGGATGTAGCTATAAGACTGTGATTTATCATGGAAATACAATCACAGATTGTAGTTTATGAAATAAAGAAAATGAAGCACCATGGCAATACCACTTTTTTGTTTGTTTTAGTTTTAGCTAAAAGGTATTTTTCTTCCAAACCAAATTTTTCTCCCCCCCCCCCCCCCCCCCCCACACAAAAACAACTGAATGCAGTTTGACAGCCAAGGCAACATTTTAACATTCTGATATTTTTCCAGTGCTTCCAAAGCTAGCAGTTCATAAAGTATGCTCTTTTTCAAAGCTATAGTCACCTTGGAAAATACATGATTCACTGTAAACAACCAGCAAAGTCCATATCATTTCAACAGAGTCAAGAATTTACCTTGGCTTTCTGAAGACTTTCTAGTAAGACCCCACTTCTGTAGCTACACCCAGTTGTTGAACACTGTTATTCTATTTTTTTCCCATGTAAAAACATATTGCAATAAAACCAGTTACCTAAAATACAAAAAAACCCCAACATTTAGGAGCACTACTGTGTTACTTGGTCTTTTGTGACCAAGCAACCTCCCTCTAATATTACTAGGGCTGGTGGCATTTTGGGGGGCAGGAAGGAGGAGGGAAGCACGTATTGCAGAATAGTGATAATCTTCATTATTTTCTATGGGCTATTCTTTTGGAGCAATACTTTGAGAAAAGCAGACTTTTAAATAGGTTTCAAGTGTCTCAGAGTATAGAAGTGAAAAGCTGGTAAGACCTTTCTGACTTTTGTCATATTAATTTGAAAATCAGCTAAACCATATGGTATTTTAGGCATAAAGAATAAAAACTCAATACCAGTTTCAACATGACAGCAGGTACTTCCTCAAGAAACCTAATTAACTCATTCATAATATTCCTTCCACTGCTTTTAGGATTGTTCTTCTGGAGGCATCTCATGCACATTTCACTGAGTAACCAAGTTTGGTTGATAATAACTGGTCTTTTTTAAATACATTAATTCTTCCACAGAAAATGAATAATAAAGACATTTAGTATACTAATGATTTCTGTGGATTTCATTAAGTAGAATAAATAATTATTTGATTCATCACATGCACAGCTAACAACTGTGATTATCTGATCAATAAACTTTCATAAATGACAGCAGCATTATAGATATTGGCACTTTTTGCTGATATTCCTTCAGATGTCCTGAAAACCAGCTGCCTTTATAAAAGGTAACAATATAGCTAGTGTATTCAACTTAATACATGTCCTGATAGCCTATCTTTTGTATTAGGTATAAATCTTCCTGAAATGTGAGATTATTCCATTTTTTTCTTTAAATTCTAACAGAGCTCTTTATGAAATGTCAAGTCACATTAGTTCTTGAAAGTCTTGACTGTTAATATCTCCTTCCAAAGCAAGATAGTATTTCATATGTGCTAGAATGATACAAAAATCCGTTCTTTTTAACTTGTTAAAAAATTCTCTTTGTTATAAATTTGTCAGATAATTAAAATTAGAAAATGGAGACTAAGAAATAATATCTTAAGCATTTAAATAGTTTATTATGTTTATCCTGATATCTTGATAAAATAAACATTATGTGATGATGTTCTTTATAAAATAAACTTTATGTAATGATGTTTTTTTCTTGTATGCACGAAAAAAGCCCATTAAATTCACAGAATAATTTCAAATTCCAAAAAGTCACAAATCTAAAAAAGCTATTTCTACATATTCCATGAAAGTGAAAGTTGAGTTCTGATGCTTCTAATGACTGAAAAGCTTTACCATTAGCTCTCCTCTTCTAACACAGTGGAGAATTCATGAGGGATTTCGGCCTTCATGTGGCTAAAATTAGGCATGTTATCTTAAATGTCAAAAAATTACAGTCTATGATAAGGAAGTGATAATGCCCAAATATGCAAATACTGCTATCAGTCTTTCAGATCTCAGTGATACAGGATATTATCTGTCCCATGCTTCTCTATCTTACATACATTGTTTAATTCCAAGCAAAAAGGGTGGGAAAAGAAAGCTATTTCATAAATATACTTTTCCAACGTGTTCTTAAAAAAAAAGGACAACTAACTCAGAGAAGTGAGAGACAAGAGCAAAATTTGGATAATTAACAATGAAGAATGGGATTTGTGTTACTAACCATAAATATTTACAGTGCAGATTTACATCATACAGCTGATCTAGTCTTCCTAATTACTTTTACATCAGTGATGAAAAAACAGGAATTTCTGGATTGTGAATCATCACTTGATAAACATTTAAAACATGAAATGAGCCCTAAAAATTTTAATTTCTTTCCATTTGCAGGATAAGATTTTAATGTGTGTTGTGAATATATAGATTCAACTCCTGAATCTTTGTCTGTCCCAGGTAAAACAGTCAAACGAGTTGCTGGCAAGGGTCTTTCTCCTCATGCTTAACGTAGAGCTAGAAATCGCAGGACTAGCTCAAAAGAGCTGGATGACTAAATTTTTGGTGGAATTTACAGCATGAAGGATTAAACTTCTGCCTCAGTCCTCATCAAGTCACATCTCTATTCCGTTGACTACAGTAGCTAAGAATGTAGATACTGTATCGTAAGTTTCGACCCAGAGTGGAAAGGAGGGAGGAAGGAATAAACAAGACTTTTGTTTGAGATTCATGTTTTGATTGGGCTATATAAGAGCCAAAGAAAATTGCTTATGAAATCTAAGCATGCCTTCTTCCACAAAGAAGAATTTCTAAAATACAAGAACTGCTTTTGTTAACAACTGACTAATGCATGTGGCAGACTAAGATAACCAAGTATGCAATGACAAAGGATTAGGATGTTTTTGAAGAAGGAATTGAGAATCTCTTGGAATGAAATAAAGTATAACATAAGCATAAGAATGAGAAAAAACTGGTGTATTTTGATGACTTAAGCCTCCACTAATGGGGCATTCTAAAAGATAGAGTATACAACAAGGACAAGCATTAAAGATTTTATAAATAATACCTTCCCCAAATAATGTGCCAGTTACAGCAAGGACAGTTTAAACTTCCATATTTTGCCAAGATAAATAAATCCTAGCACTAACTATGAATGCAGCATTTAATTAAAGAGACCAGAATAGAATTTTACTTTCAGGCAGACACCTTCAGTTCCTGGGTGACTTCAGTAATGTCTGTGTGTAAAGCATTAAGCCCTCAGGATGAAGTTCACAGATTGTAAATGGCTAATGAAAGCCCCCCCCCCCACAAAAAAATCCCAAACATCCCTTTTTTACTGGGATAT
>NW_008794579.1:782965-790917 GCF_000699145.1 Aptenodytes forsteri
ACTGCTGTAGATCCAAAGGAACTGTTGGTAATGAGCATTAGGAGAAAAAACAAAACAAAACAAAACATTAGAAGAAGCCATCACTAACATACATATCTAGTAACTGAGTGAACATGATTATGGTCATGTGTTGCTACAATATAGTTTTGTGGCAACTTCATTTGAAGCATTCATATTGACACTTTGGACATTATCAAGGGGATTGCTACTCCTAGAATTAAACTAGCAAGGAAAAGTGGATATTTTTAGCAGTTTTTTGCATTTCTATCCCTGCTGAGCTGTATTGCAGGACTGAATAAAAGAACTGGCACTGGTTGAGAAGGTGGTTTTTAGTGCACCTAGAGATGTAAAAAAAAAAAAAAAAAAAGTTAAATTAAAGTTAATTTAGTTACAGTAATGTTGCACTGGATTTGTTACATTATTAAAACTTGTAAGAAAGGATGAGGAAGTGAGAAAGATGCTATGTTTGATCTAAATTCAGGAAGTTTTGGATAAAATCTTACATAAATGTTAGAGAAGAAAATTCAGGCATATAAAGACTTGAGATTAAAGAAAAGCTATATATTTCGAAGCATTCTAGTAATTTAGTTACAGTAATGTTGCACTGGATTTGTTACATTATTAAAACTTGTAAGAAAGGATGAGGAAGTGAGAAAGATGCTATGTTTGATCTAAATTCAGGAAGTTTTGGATAAAATCTTACATAAATGTTAGAGAAGAAAATTCAGGCATATAAAGACTTGAGATTAAAGAAAAGCTATATATTTCGAAGCATTCTTTAAGGCCCAATTTGCCTGAGCTAGGCCATCCTTAAATTTACTTTTTTTAAAATCTCAAAGATGTAGTAATAAATGTAAATCATAAATTGCAACTCATTTACTAGGAAAAAGCCACAATAGATTTTGAACTGAATACCAATGAAAAACAGAGGGAGGTTTGCCACTATGCTAAATTTTTTAGAAATTTGTTAAATATTTGCCATTACAGATGTCATGTTCTTTCAAATATTGTAGCAACAGTCACCCCCATTTGGTCTTCCATTCTCAGCCACTGAACTAGTACGAGCTCCTCTCTCCCCAGCCCCCAAAAGAAGGGTCGTATTGGATAAATACTGAAAACTAAAAGAGAAAAAAAAAAAGGTGCTTCTGAATATAAAGGCCAGAGAACAAATGTAACCCACTTTTATTGTAGTCAGCTGGAATTATATGTGGCGAAGACCCTACATCATTTTGGCTTATTGAACAGAAAAACTTGTTAAAATCATGTTTTCATATGTACTGTATTTCATGTCTCAGAGAAAAGGAAAGTGATATTAAGTATATCAAATGATATTAAGCAAATATTAAGTAAGAATTCTTTATATTAAAAATAAACAGATTTTCAGCCTCTTTACATTAGTCACCTAACTGGAACTGTTTTGTTTCAAAGCTGTAACTTTATACATACAACAACCACTGAAGTTAATAGGCAGGACTTTTTCCCCCATAGACAAGGAATTTAGGTAAATACAAGGATGTTTGTGGCAGGGGTGTATGCTCAGTCATCCCATGGCAAAGTCTGGTCAATATGAAGCACCTAAGCCAAGTCTTTTAAAAGACTTTTAAAAGACTTGGCTTAGCCAGAGTGAACACCTAGTAAAGGCAAAATTATTATTCATAAATAGTTATTTTTTAATTATTATTCACAAATAATTTGAAAACTCTAAAATTACGAGGAAAAAGTACAAAAGGAAAATACATTAAAATCTCATTTAGTTAAAACCCTTGTACCAGATTATACAGCTATTGCCTTAAATTCTACATGTCCTGAAGGAAGAAGCTTTTATTTACAGGACTTCAGAGCTATTCAATAAATTTTAGATTATAGACAGAAAATTCTTGCAGATTCTAGCACTGCATTAAAAGAGTGCAAATAAGATTAAGATGTTGTGTTCAGTTTTCTCAGTTAAATGAGAATAAGGGGAATAAAAGTTTCCAAAAAAGCTAACTGCAGCTAGTGATGCTAATCTCCCAGTGTTCAGTTCATAGTTAATATGATTAGAAAACACTCCAGAGGATTATTCAGAGCAATGAAATTTAATTCCCGATCTGAACTGCCCACTGGAAAAGCCTCTCATTCTTTCTATCCCTACAAAGGAAGGTAGGAAAGATAACATTTACACTAAATTGCCAGTTTTTGTGAATCCAGATTTAATGTGTCATAGTTCTTACTAGCAAGTCTTTGGCAAAACAGGCACAATAAATCTAAATCATTAGGTCCTTCAGAAACAAACAAAAAAAAACCCCAAAGACCTTCTAGCACTTGATACTAGAAGAAAAATACATATTCAGTATGAATCACACTGGCCATGTTTTTCTTTGGTTTGCATTTTTTATAGCTTTGGTTTGAAACAGGATCTTTACATTCTGAGATATTCTGCAACAAAATATCGACATAACAATTGTACTTTAAAGTATTATTTGTACATCATTTTTATCCTAGATTAATTTTCTTTCTGAAGACAGAGTATAGCTCTGTCATGGGCTTTTTATTCTGGAAAAATGAAACAAACCTTTTAAAGGTCTTATTTAATTCATTCTTTTCCTTCTGTCTTTTAGGAAGCTATGGCTATGTACCTTTACCACAGCACTGGATAAAGGTAATTCTCCTTTCACTCTGAAGAGTACTTAAAGTCCTTGTATTACAGCAGTGGTCCACAGGAATGAAATGAGTATAAAATCTTGGAAACAGGAGAAACTTCAAGAGATAGACTCTCTCTCAGTGGAGACTGTGAGTGACTATGGGTGGCAAATCAGATATGGGTTTGCAGTGTAACATGACAGAAGACAGGTCAGTGCAATTCAGCAAAGTCATGGAGGATGAAGACAGTTGTCATGCTGTACAGCTCATGTGGTATCACACCCAAACATGCCATTCTAATCCGTGTACACTGGCACCAAAAAAGTTGTTGATATAAAGGCTTGAGAAGATAATTTGTGTTGAAAGATTGAATATTTGAAGTAAAAAAAGGTAACTATAAAGATGTAGATGGGTGAAAGAATAAATTATTCACTGATAACTTCCTACATATACCTGAAGAATGGAAATGACTGGTGAGATTAACTGTTTGTTGTGCTGTTAGAGCTAGGCAACAGACGAGCTAATTTTATCTCAAAGCATACAAGAATATGTAACAAATCTGTTTAACTAAAATATACATTGATCAATGATAATATATTAATGCTTTTAATAATCTTTAGTATACCATCACATCTCATTTTAGGGAATGAAAACAGGGAGAAAAGGATATGGTAATGTTGTTGGTTAACCCCAGTGGGCAGCTAAGCCCGACACAGCCGCTCACTGACTCCCCCACAGTGGGATGAAGGAGAGAATTGAAAGGGCAAAGCGAGAAAAACTAATGGGTTGAGATAAAGACAGTTTAATAGGTAAAGCAAAGCTGTGCATGCAAGCAAAGCAAAATAAGGAATTTGTTTACTACTTCCCATCAGCAGGCAGGTGTTCAGCCATCTCCAGGAAAGCAGGGCTCCATCACGCGTAACGGTTACTTGGGAAGACAAATGCCATCAGTCCGAACGTCCTCCCCTTCTTTTTCCTTCCCCACAGCTATTATTGCTGAGCACATCTTCATATGGTATGAAATATCCCTTTGGTCAGTTGGGGTCAGCTGTCCCAGCTGTGTCGCCTCTCAACTTCTTGCCCACGCCCAGCCTACTCGCTGGCACGGCAGTGTGAGAAATAGAAAAGGCCTTGATGTTATGCAAGCACTGCCTAGCAATTACTAAAACACTGGTATGTTATCAACACTGTTTTTGTCACAAAAACATCCATCATCCAAAACACTGCACCATATGAGGTGCTATGAAGAACATCATTACCTCCCTCCCAGCCAAAACCAATATAGATAAAAAACAATGTAAAGGTTTCTTTTGGGTGACAAGGAAGTTAATTCCATGAGGAGGAAGTTAAATGGACTTGCTTGAAAAAAGAAACTTGAATTGGGCCAAGAAGTCCAAAGAACAGCACTTTTTAACTAAATCCCAGTTAACAAAGCTGAATAATTCTTTTGGGATTATATGCAATCTGTACTGTGCTCTGTTTCTCTGTTGGCTGATGTACAACCTCCCCATCCAGCTGTCAGAAGCATGCTTTTTATTCTCTGGAAGTCCAGCTGACACAGCTGGCACAGGCTGAGTTACAAGCTGGAGGAAGCAAGCTGCCGAGTCCTCTCAGGGAGAACTTGCAGATGGGTTGTGCACTGGATTCCCGCCTGGTAAGCAGAAAGAATAACCAGACAGCCAATTTCCTCTCTAACCACAGTTATCCAAAATAGGCTGGAGAGAATAACCATGCCCAGTTATGATGACAAACTGGAAGTCCAAACAGATATTCTGCACTGCTAACTGCCACGGATTAATTTTTCATCGTGTGACACTGTCCAACAATGATAAATTTGCCATTGAAAGTTGGTCTGTGAGGATATGAAGTATCTTTTCCGAGCCCTGTTACCGATTTCAAGTCATAGACAGTTAAGAAGTCAAAAAATGTGTCAGGGCTGCATTGTCATACAACAGTATAAGCATTTTAATAAAAGAAGGCATAGAAATGTTGCAGAGTGATGACATATACCCATGAAGTTCAGCATGGTTTATCATCCGGGATCAAACAAATAAAAACATAGTTTTCACTCAATTAAAAAAAAAAAAATATTAAGGAAGATAGAAGAAAACTATGGGCAGAGTAAGTAAATAAATTTATGTAGAATTTAGTGAAGGAAACATCTCATAAAGTTGCTTCCAATGAGAAAAATTAATCACCTATAGAAAAGAAAAAAGTCAGTATGCTTTCTTTTTAAATATTTCCCTGAGAAAGTACATACAGACCTGTTTCATCAACCTATGGTTTTGCTTGTGAAATCAAATAAATTTCCATAAACAAGTTTGATTACTTACATTAAGTCATAAATAGATATTAATAACAGGTAGTTAGAGATATATTACATGTATATTTTACAAATGAGTTTGTGTTTATACAAATATGTTTTTATTATTGATATGTAACTTAAATTTCTAGGGATCATAAGAAATCTACAAACCCCAAACTGAAACTGTACATGTGACCAGGAATGTTTTAAGGCTATATTGAACCTTATTTAGGAAAACATCAGTAAGATACTATGTCTTTAAAAAAGTCAGTCTGCGACCAAAAAAAAATATACCTAGGTAGATGGTGCATAGATGAACAGGTTGTCTAAGATGTAGAGGCTATTTAAGAAAATACATAATGAAGGGTAGTTGACATAACTGGTTCTCAAATTAAAGAAAAGTGAAATCTTTTCTGTAAAAATCAATTAATCTTGTAAAGGGATCCAAATTTAATCATGTAGATAATCATTAAAGTTGAGCATAACTAGTAGCGTTGGTAGAGCTGCCCCTAGTATGGCTACATAATACTGTAGTAAACCCCAGTGAGTTGTTCAGGTGCTCTTTTCTTAAGAAACGGCTATGCCAAATTGATCACTGATAAACTTTTTTGATTGCTAATTACATCAGCATTGTTTTATTGTCATTAAAGTGAACTGTGTGAATCTGGTCTAAGGCTTCTGTGGTTGTGTTTGGCCTGAGTACCTGACTTTGAGGACGGCCTGTTAAGGCTGGATACAACTGATGAATAATGTGGGCAGCCTAGACTGTAATTTGGCTGCAGCAAAACCATGCTATTAATTAGTTTAAATATTTATTTTCAATTGTGGGAGGCATAACATATGCAGATAGTATGCAGTTTGTCTCAGACATTGTCAGTGTACTTCAACAATTCAGGCAGTAGCTTTACTATTTCAGTCCTGAGTTATTCTTTAAAAAGGACTGCCAATTATTTTGAACTTAATAAAATTGTGTGGTAGCTTTTGTGAGGTTTCATTTTACTGAACTTTTTAATGGTGCCTTATTATAGCTTATTTTCACTGTCGTATAGGGACTGCAATTCTGCCCTTATCATCCTGCTGCACATAACTTTCCTCATGTTATTTCTTTGATGATTCACATTTAGTTATAATACATACACATTTTCCACTTGTCCTTTTCAGATCCGGTTAGTGGATTAAAGCAAAAAATTGTGCTTTATTAAAGTAGATGAACCCTTTTTGGAACCTTAAAGGTATAATGAGAATAACAGAGAAGAAAACTGTGTGAATCAAAAAAAAAAAAAAAAAAATCCCCAAAATTCAGTTGTAAAGATGGAAGAAAGGCATCAGAATAAGGCTAAGGAGACCTCTGTCCACTTTTACTGCAGTGTCTCTAGTCACAGAGAAAATCACTTCAGCTGGGATTCATCTCATCTACCTTCAGCTATCTAAAACTTAGTTTTCTAAATCTAAGCGCTCTCAGTTTAAGCTCTGGTATGAGAGACTGGTACCTCTAGCAAAATGTTCATCCCACCTGTATTCATGTTGTCTCTACAACTACAAAAAAGGGAAAGCAATACTTAATATATCCAACCATTTCCTATTTTGTTCACAACAAAGATGATTGCACTTAAAAAACAAACAAACAAATTAAACCTATTGAACTTTCTGGATCAGATTAATGCCTATGCTACTGTAAAATGAAAACACATACATAAAGCACATTGTATAATTGTCCCTAATATAAATCAGGCATCACAGACACTATTATAATACAAATAAAGAAATATCTTCTATCATGTATTTCACCTGACTTTTTTATATGGATAAAATAGAAATATCTATTCATTGAAATAGCATACAATGAAGGTGATGAGTAGCACGGGAGTAATGCTGAAATGGTTTTTGAAACTCCAAGAAGGGAGGTTGTCATGGAAACAGTGAGGTTAGAAATCTTTTTGTTGCTACAATTTTATTCAGCTGCGGCTTAGTCTTTATGTTATTTTAATAAATTAATCTTCCTCAAGTCATTCATGATTTTATTTTTCTCAAAACAAGATGCTACGTTAAGAACTTTTCAGACGCAGGTAATAACTAATGGCATATTCATCTATACTGAAACATGCAAAAATGAAAACTTCCATTTTACTCCTACACTCATCTAGCTGAAAGATTAAAAGAGAAAGGTGAGTAAAGGAGTTAGTAACTCTCCATAAAAGGCTCTATCATGGCATTCTAAACAATGTTTTACCTAAAGTGAACTAAAGGAAGAAGAAAACATGTATAAACAGTCCCCCCAAATTTGAAATGTTTAAATTATTTATTCTACATGAATGTAACTTATGAACTGAAAAGATCAACTAATAGAGCTCATCTTTAAAAGTAAAAAAATCCCAAGGTTTAAAATTAAAACAAGTAAATAAAATAAGTACCAGGTTAATCAGAAAAGGAACACAAATATTCAGGTGACAAAGTGAAAAAAAAAAAGCTTGCTAACTAGCCTGCCTGCAAGAAACAGACCTTTAATCAGTCTGTATGAGCATACCTGCAACAAATAAGAGTTTCTAAGTATTAATTATCATCAAACAAAAGAAGTGTTAAATACCATCTGGAGAAGAATGGAAAGGGTAAAAAGTGGCACATCTTCAGAAAACAAACTGAAACAATGAATATAAAACAAATTTCAAAGCAAAAAAAAATAATAGTGTTTCAATGAGCAATATAAATTGTCAAAATGACAAAAAACATGAGGGACAAATAAAAACAATCTGAAGGCTGAGCCACATAAAAGAAGAAGAATATACAATGAAGCTACAAGGCAACGAATCCATGGGTTTTGAAAGTGTGCATGTTATTTTTTGGAACAAGAACAGATCTAACACTCTCCACTGACTTTTTTTTCCTGCTAAAAATGCTGATTCACTGATAGCTAAAATGTTTTGTGGACACATTAGTCTTAACAAATCTTAGAATCATAGAATCATAGAATCATAGAATCATTAAGGTTGGAAAAGACCTCTAAGATCATCAAGTCCAACCGTCGACCCAA
>NW_008794579.1:791187-833865 GCF_000699145.1 Aptenodytes forsteri
CCCAGTTCCCTCAGCTGCTCCTCATCAGACTTATTCTCCAGACCCTTCACCAGCCTCGTTGCCCTTCTCTGGACACGCTCCAGCACCTCAACGTCCTTCTTGTAGTGAGGGGCCCAAAACTGAACACAGTATTCGAGGTGCGGCCTCGAATACTGGAGCATATATTTTGGGGAATCTTGGAGCACAACATAGGTTCAAATACTGTCCTTTAGGGCTTCCTCATCAGTTATCTGCCCTTCAGTTTTCTTGACAGACCATGTGAAGAATTACATTCACTCTGTATTGAACCAACACCATATTAGCTCCAATATCACATATTAAATCAAATATCATATACTGGCTGCATATATATCACCACTGAAATTTCCTCTGTCACTCCTTCCATTGATGAAGATGGCATTATGTTGTGCTTTTATTATGCTGAATTTGGAATACAAATTAATCAATACTGATCAGTCCTTATGTTTCCGATGAAAAAGATCACATGGGGACAGTGAGTGATGGAAAAAGACATGCTGCTAGTGCCTATCATGTTTTCCTTAGTACTTTTAGTTCTGGCTGGAGGTTTTTTCTGCTCCGATGAAAGAGACAGGAGTTTCTTCCTGTAGAATTGATGGAAAACATCTTTCCAGAAGGTATTATTTAACAATGCAAGACTTCTTGCTGTGTTGGAACACAGATTTCAGACTCCTTGGAATTCCTTGCTTTTCCAGTGCCATCTTCCAGGCATAACTGTCATAGGCACAGCACTTGCTTCTGTCAAAGTACTGAGCAGAAGGTTTGTGTAGGGCCTTTCCACCCTGTTTATAGGGCTTATTGTTATGGAGTTTTCACCATATTTCAAGAATCTTAAACAGAATTCCTCATGTTAATTATATCACTGGCCAACCTGCACTTAAATATTTTAGAACTTTCTTGCTACAAACTTTGTCCTTAGGTGCAAGACATACTTGAGGAGGTTAAAATACTGAAGGATCCTATTTTTACTTTTCTTTTTATTAAATCTGCTGATCCCCAAGACTGGTGCTTGAGGGTGTGTGGTCGGTTCACTTTGGATGGCTGCCAGACCCCCACCCAGCTGCTTTCTCACTCCCACTCCTCAACAGGATGGGGGGAGAAAATAAGATGAAAAATCTCGTGGGTTGAGATAAGGGCAGGGAGATCACTTACCAGTGAGCATCATGAACAGAACAGACTCAACTTGGAAAAAATTAACTTAATTTATTGCTAATTAAAAATAGAGTAGGATGGTGAGAAACAAAGTCAAAAAATAAACTGTCTTCCACCTAAACCCTCCCCCCCGCTTTTTTTTCCCAGTCTCAACTTCACTCTTTTATTCCTAACTTGTCTACTTCCTCCCACCAAACGGCACAGGGGGACGGGGAATGGAGGATTGCAGTCAGTCCATAACAGCTTCTCTCTGTTGCTCCTTCCCTCTCACACTTTCCCTGCTCCAGTGTGGGTCTTTCCCACAGGCTGCAGTCCTTCACGATAAACCTGCTCCAGTATGGGTCCTCTTCAGGGCTGCAGTCCTTCAGGAAAAGACTGCTCCTGCATGGGTTTCCTCTCCACATTCCCCAGATCCTGTCAGGAGCCTGCTCCAGTGTGGGATCTCCATAGGCTGCAGCTTCCTTCGGGTACATACACCTGCTCTGGCATGGGGTCCTCCACAGGCTGCAGCGTGGATATCTGCTCCACTGTGCTCCTCCATGGGCTGCAGAGGGACAGCCTGGGTCACCATGGTCTTCTCCATGGGATTGAAGAGGAATTTCTGCTCTGGCACCTGGAACACCTCCTCCCTCTCCTTCTTCTCTGACCTCGGTGTCTGCAGGGCTGTTTCTCACATATTTTTTCTGTACTGCTCTCTCTCACTAACGTCTGTGTAGTGTTTTACCCTTTCTTAAATATGTTTTCCCTGAGGTGCCACCATCTTGGCTGGGGGGCTCAGTTGTGCCCTGCGGTGGGGTGGTTGGAGTTGGCTGGAACTGGCTGTGTCTGGGGGCTGCCCCTGCAGCCCCCACTGCCAGCACCTTGCTATGGACACCCAACACACTCTGCACAACCAAATCCTCTAAACCACTCTGTCTTAGATATCTAAAACATGACTAGTGAATTTGGTGTGCCTCAATTTTTTTGGTTTTAGCTTTTTCAGTGTGTGTTTAATGATAAGTTCCAAAGTCATGACCCTTCCTCTATGAAGACTGGAAATTTGCCTGTGTACAAGAAACTCATGTGCCTGGAGATGCCAGTCACACAGTGCCAATGTCATCCAGTCTGTCCACAATGGTCCACATATCGAGTGGAAGGCAGAGATCACTTTTCCAGAAGCGACTCTTTTAGAAAGGTATAGATATAGAAATATATACCTTTTGGAAAGTTATACATATATAAATAAAGCTATATAGATAGACAGATAGTGTTCAGATGGTATATTCTATGCCCCTGAAAAGAAATCCCTATAAAAGGATGCAGTCTTAGCATTATAAAAAAAATTCCCTTGAAGAAATTCACTGTTGATAATCATACTCCATAATTAACCAATACCATTCATCAGCTAAATGGAAATACTATTATCTAAAATGCTGAAGTTCAAATATAATGCTTGTAAAATCTCCTGTGTAAGGTCATCAGAATATACCAAAAGCCATACTAGCAGTAACCAGTCATCCAAGCTATATTATTATAAAATTACTTTCCTGTTAAACACTTTCGAAAGACGTGTTACGGTGTTCGTCTGAAAGCCATGAATGTCTTCTACACAGAGAGAAAAGGAACTAAGTAATGAAGTCGTACAATATCTAAAGACATTGTCTGATTCCATTTTATCCATTTTATTATAGAAACATAGAATCATAGAATAGTTTGGGTTGGAAGAGACCTCTAAAGGTCAACTAGTCCAACCTCCCTGCCATGGGCAGGGATGTCTTCAACTAAATCAGGTTGCCTAGAGCCCCCTCCTTGAATGTTTCCAGGGATGGGGCATCCACCACCTCTCTGGGCAACCTGTTCCAGTGTTTCACCACCCTCAACGTTATGTTACTCTTTGTCTTATTTCTTATCTTGAAATGCAAAAAAATTTGTACTCTATCACAAAAGCAGAGTCTTACAAGAGCCCATTACTTAAAGTAACCTATACCTTTTGATGAATGGGGTTCTTATGTTGTGATACAAAGTTAGACTATAGTACAGGGAAATTAAAAAAAAATGAAAAAAAAAGCTGATAACAACCAAATCCAAATGCTTAAAAGGCAAGAGTTTTCTCTAGTTATGCATTTTTAAAAGTTAAAACTCTAGTTATGTCAGATTTCCAGCAATGCTGAAATATATTTATGTGAATTAATGATCTGTATGATTAAATGACCTGATTTCATCCTATTTAGTGACAATATCTTATCAACAGCAGGATGGAGTACTAGAATAATTTGTAAGAAATATCTCAGCTGTACCATAGATAATTTTAATGGATTATTTTAAAACTGCTGAAAGGAGACGTCATATGAAAATAATAGTTTTAGTGTTAAAATTGACAACATATTAAGACAATGAACTGCCTGACAGTAACTAATAAAGCATAAAGTGTATTTCCATAAAATTAGCACATACAAGTTAAATGTGTATATTTTAGATTTGCTAAATACATATAGTTCTTCTGATTTCTTAACAAGGAAGAGCAATCCTGCTTCCCAAGGATGGAGGAACTGTATATGTAAGTTTGAAAACTAAATAAAAAAGGTCATTTTTTGGTCATTTTAACTGGCTGCGTAGGAAGCATTTTGGGTAAATCTGGGTAGCTATCTAGAGAGAGAAGGCACACCTAAACTAGCACCAAGGATCCAGGTGAAAGTTAGAGTTAGAATTCAGATTTGGAAGAGCAGAAGCCAGTGATCAGAAACCTCAGCTCAAAACTTTCTGCCGTCAGCATCATTCTGCAGTTCATATTAACAGAACCAATTATTTGACTAACTTGTGGTATTAAATATATTGTGTAAAAAATCACTCTGGAGCAATGTAGAACTTGCAGCAGATTTCCTAAATCAAAGTTCATTGCTTTAGCCCTCAGGCCATCCTTCCTTTCAGCTTTTATAGATGAAGAATTTAGTTTCTAAAATGTGGGTTTTCTTTCTGGAATAAAAAAAAGAGTTTGCTGTCATGTTTAACCCTACCAAGTCAGTTGCATTTTTGACACTGGATAGGTGGATGAAAAAGGAATCCAGCATACTCTTCCCAAATTTAAAGTTTTCCAGAAGTGAGAGTTCTTTTCAAGTGTTTATGCACTCCTCTATTACTCAGTATTGAATTCTTATCCATTATATTTAAATATTTCAGCAGTCTGAAGTCATCAGGTATTTATTCCAGCTACATCCTTATTAAAAGTATGTAAATATTCATTACAAATTATTGCAGGTCTTGGACTAGGAATGTCTACACCATGACATTTTTTAAAAGTTTTGTTTTATTACAGCCTTAAATGGACTCTGAAGATAGAGAAATACAGACATATATATTCAAAAAAAGCATACAATTTTTTGAAATGTCTTTTTTTCACTTTTAAAATTGTTCTTATATTCCCCCAAGGTTCTTCTTCTAAGACTAAATTGAATGTGTTTATAGGATGCTCAGTGGAAAACAATGAATGGATTTCATACAATACAACACTATACATTCCTTACTAAAAATTTCAAATTACTAATACTTGTTGTTTTGGCATCATAAATAGCTAAAATGTATCTCTAAGTTCTTCATCATTCTTTATTAGTTTATGTTCACATGCACAGACTTACGAGTTTGCCTAATTTCAATTGAAACAGAACAGATATGAAGACTGATGTGCTAATTTTTCTCTTACTTTGCACTTTAATATTATTTCTTACATTAAAAGATGTTTTGACAAAAGATTTACTATATGAACTGCCAATGAATCAAAGTAGTACTTTGGTATTTGTGTTACTGTTGTGACTGTAGAACTTTTTAGTGCATCACTGAATCCAAGCTAGGCTAATCTGCTGAGCCATCAGAAGGATTAATACTGAGGTTCAGCTAACAGTTTTCAGAGGTAATCTAGTTTCCTGGCATTTAGGTAGAGAAGACACACCTACTCATATTGTAGAGAGAATGTTTTCTGCACATATGATATATGAAATGTGAATCGGTAAAGTAAGAATTCAGTAAAAATAATGAAAATTTCAAATTTCAGTAACAGGAAATTTTTTCTATAAAGAGGGCAGAATTGGATCTCTAAAAATAAGAAGCATATTTTAATAATTTTGTTATTCATTACTGTAATGCTTTAAATCTATCAATGTATCTTATTTACTTAAATATTTTTATGTGATAAATTATTTTCCACAGCTATATTGAAATTTTTGTGATGTGTATCTTACTTTTCTAAGGGTAACAAAAATCATTATTTTGTTTTAGATAAACAAAAATTATTCTGGCATTATTCACTGTTGTTTTAATGATCATATATAGCACAAATATTCCAGAAATTAGATTTTATTTTAGAAGGTTCCTACTGAAGTTTCCTATTGATTTATGCTTTATTTAGTAGTGAAAGAAATGAAGAAAATGCTTGCAATTTTGCATGGCATCAAGATCTCTTATTGTTATGACTGATGTAAATAAGTTTTTTCACTAATATTCTATAGAGTAATTGAAAATGAGATAGCAATATCATAAAACATTAAAAAATAGGAAATATACTTTACATGCTTATTAAAAACTTTAATGCATCTATTTTTAAATCAATATTTTATTTTTTTCTCAAAATGAAAAAAATCTGCACTCTTATGGAAAAGTGCAGGTGCTGTGCTAAATTAAAATACTTCTGTCTTTTGAAACATAATAAAAATATATTTAATACACTGAAGAACATCAGCATTGTAAGAAAATTCTCATTTTGGCTGCATCCAACAGTGTGTGTTCAGTATTTTCTATATAGTAATTACTATAAATGTATATTACTATATAGTCTATATAGTAATTACTATAAGTAATTACTATAATTACACACAAGTGTGCAATGTTAGTGTGCCTTGGTTTCTAATAACACAGTGACTATTGGTGATGGAAAAAGCCCAACAATTTTGGAATTTCCAGTGGAGAAAATACTGAAATCTTCACACTTACATTTATGACAATTTCTAAAAATAGAGACTTTCTTGGAAAGTTCATACAGACATAAACATGGCAGACTGGAACTTGGTCTGTTGGAGGATTGCCCTGGTAGTTGAAGGATTGCCCTGGTAAAGCAGAGGTCCCCTTGTTCATTCTACATGCATTTCCCACTTTAAACTCTTTTTTTAAATAAAATAAAAATGGAAGACCACAAGTCTCAATCAAAAACACTTTGATCAGTCTATAAATCTTCTCTGACAACAGAATTCTCTTAACTCCAGCCAACAGCAATGTGTTAGTAGCTCTTCACTTCTTAAATATAGTACTTTATAAAGACACAATATCTGAAAGAGCTTACTTCAGTATCAGAAACAGCATAACTATTAACATAGCTTTCTTGTCGGGTTAATGAACCTTGCTTGTTAATCAGGCTAATTAGCTTGCTTTCTTCAGATCCAACCAAATGGCTACACCACACAGTACAGTGAAGAATCCAGCCTTTCATCCAACATGTTCGCATTCTCATTGGGGCAGTTACGCATTTCCAGACACAACACTATATATCATGTGTAACCGCATGAGCTTTTGAAAAAATATATATCTTGATAATAAAAATTCCTACTATTACATCCACTTTACATCCACTTCATAAAGAAACTGTATAAGATAAAAGAAGATACAAAACACTCTTTCCTTTCAAAATATATAGGTTTACTATTTATGCAGCATCTCTTCACTATTAAACCATGCCAAGATCCTTCATTAAGCTATCTTCACCCACTGCTAATACAAAACTCTTTAGGAGTCCTTCCAGATTTATCTTAGCTTAGCATTGAGAGTTTCTGAAGGGAAAACTAAAAGGAAATTAATCCTTTTCCTTCTAAATTGAACGTAACGATAACTTATGCTCTCATATCCCCAAATAAATGGCGTTTCTGTTATGGCTTAATTTGAAGAAAAAACTCATTAAATTTTAATGTATGTAACTCCTAACTATGATCACCTTTAAATATTTTAGTTGAAATTACAAAATAGTGCTGCTCACTTTTGACATGGCAGAGGTGATACTGACATATTTCTTGCTCAGCAAAGGTATCTTAAGCTGTATCTAGTAAAATAGAGTTACAATTCCTCATAAAATAATAATTTAAATAAAAATAGAAATAGAACCTCCACTGCATATAGAGGAAAGCTCTTTATGTTCATTATTTGATAATATGAAAAGTCTATTTCGGGAAGACATCACCATGCACTTAAAAATAAGATGCAGCCAGAGACTGTTTCAGACAACAGCAGGCAAAGCAGAAAAGTGGAAAGATAACAGCCACCTACTTAATGAATAAAAATGTATTACAAAGGAAAACAGGCAGTGAAAAACAAGTTATTGGTGGTCTAGTCAGACAGACAGTTACAGATACAAGTATTTTAATTTACAAGAACTTGATCATTAGGGTATATCCAAATTCTCTGTGCTTCCTTGTATTTTGTTACTGAATACATGTGATTTATTAAATGTTTTTATTATTTATTTATTTACTTTTACTTACTTGCTAAAAACCAGCAACTACAGATCCTCTGATAAGCAAAACTTATTTTTTTCAGAAATCCAATATGACACTGGTTGTCAGTTTAAAGTATGGAGGCATAAATTGTCATTTTTCACTTAAGGATTAGCTTGAGTTAGCTGCCTTATCTTTTGAAGTGATACTCTTGTTAGAATGAAGCTAGCAGTAAAAATATCTAGTAATGTAGCGACTTTGTTTTCAGGCAATTTACAGACATTATCTATTTAATCATTGCAATATCTTTGTGAGATGGTTACATTTGTTTATTTATACCTTCACCTAGAGAATATGAACTGGGATATTAATTAATTTACCCAAGGGCACAAAGGGAATCTGTATCGCATTTAGATTAAAATCCTCCTCTTTTCAGCTCATTGTTAGGTATGCACACCACTACACAATTTTCCCCCTCTCTAATTCAGCTTGCCATCATATTAATATGTAGCTGCAAATAGTAATGTAGAAAGTCGTAACTCTTTTCAAAAATAACTAGTCATTTCTACAGATAACCTCTGGTTCACTGTGAGTTACTTGATCCTTTGACTGATGATGATGAAGAATCACTGCTATCCACAGTATTTTAGTAGAGTCAATAGAATGAAACTCATAGTGTATGTGTGTCCATTACATAAACCTCATTGTTCCAGATGAATACCTGGATTAACCTCAGAGGCACAACACAAAGGAATGAATAGTCACAGACACTCAAACCATACATGCACACACACACCAAGAATGATAATAAAAATTAATTGGATAAGGCCTCTCTAGAGAGTGACTAACTTTTCTTTAAAGAAAGAGGCACAAACGACCTCCTAAGACAACGTCACAACAATTTTCTTTCCTATCACTGACACACATTTTGCTGGGTGAAAGAGATCTTCTTTCAGATCTGTGGAAGGAGGTGCAGGATCTTTGTGTCTAAAATCCACTGTATGTAAGTGTTAGGGAACACCAATGGGAGTTAAACATGGGATAGCAAAGCAGTGCCTTGAATGTGAGAATCTCCATCTCAGAAGAACAAAGGAGATAACGTTTGTGTTAATGTTTAGCTACAGCCCTTATTCAGTAAAACACTTGAACACATGCCTTCATTTGTCCCAAAGAAGCAACAAACATGAAAACATCATCTTACCTTTGAAGTTATAACTCAGTATTGTCTTCAGTTCCCAGCTCAGCAGGATACCATCCTTACAGCATTTAAGGATCTCTTGATATTAAGTACATTAAATTCCTCTTGAAATCAGTTGCTTTGCTTGAGAGGGATGGCTGGACACTTGTGTTTCACTACTCTGACATTTCCAGGTTTTACTGATCACTATCAGTTTCTCTTCTAAACACCCCTGTAGTGTAAGCCTTCTTAGACCATGACTGTATAAAATTAGTTTTTCTGACCTTATTTTCCATAGTAACAATGAGCTCGTAAATGCATGTGTCAAAAACAAAAACCTTTTTAGAATTTATCAGTAATTTCTTATCCATATTTATGAATGAACTTACCAGTTGTTAAATCTCTATCCCAGCCTCCTTTGGCAACAATGATTATAAAAAATGGAGAAAACCTCTTGGTCAAAGGATTTCTAAGGTCAGAAATTTCTAGGCCACCCTTTTCTATGTTTTCTTAGTCAACATACGATAACATGCAAAATCCCAAATTATACAATGTGTATATAATTAGCAAAGCAAAATCTTCAATGTTGTATTTCTTTCTCCCTTTATTTTGCTGGGTCTTTTTACACCATGTGCTTAGTTCAGTTGCCACCTGACCTGATCCATCTTGGATGTCCCTTATATCATGTACCATATCTTCCAGCCTGATACCTGATATCTTGGATACTTAAGGGCACTTCAGATGGCACAAAGTGCACATGCTCAGGCACCAGTTTGAGGTCATACATACTTTAGAGCAGTTTTCAATTCTTTTAGGTGTGAGTAATGTGGCCAGCAGAACAGGATTCCAAAGACTGGAATTTTGGATGTTTGCTCAATTTCAATATATTTTGCTGCCTAAAACCTACACTTTTTTGAAGGAATGTGTTGCTATAAGATGTCTATAGAAATAGACACTAAATAATTGGAAATCTCCAGTTCTGTCATATTTCTTTACCAGTATGTTCCAGTACTACAAGTACTTTTTAATACAAGAAATCTGTTATTTATAAAAATTAGTCATAGGCAAATTGTCATGGACACTCATCGAGAAAATTTTCTTTTTTATTAGTCTAAATAACTACCTTTCAAAATGTAAGAATAATGTTTTCACCATACAAGACTTTATAGCACCCAAGTAACAAATATAGAACTCACACACTATGCCAAACTAGCAATTGTATAAAAACTATAAATGCTTACCAAAGGGGCAATTGCATTTGAAGCCATTTATCTCCTCTTCACAGGTTCCTCTGTTCCAACAGGGTCTGTCTAGACACTCATTCATGCGAACAGAACATGTTTCTCCTGAAATTTTAGATTAAAAAAAAAAAAGACAAATGTGCTGATGTGTTCAAATCATAGAGACATATTTGTAATGAAAAAAGACTATGGGATTGTCACAGTCTAAATGCTGACCCCACTGTCCAAGGTGCACTTACTGAGTACACAGGGATACTGATAGATATCCTGTCATGAATTTTTCTGCTTCATTGGTTACAAGACAGTCCATTTTGACAGGCAATGTTGGAAGCATGACAATCAGGAAAATAGAAAGCTTTCCTACTGAGGGTATGCATAATCCTGGAGCTTTTTTCCATTATACAAAATTACTATATTCAGGCAATTTTTGTTCAGTTGTGTCAATCGTTTTCTTTCATTTCACTCACTGTCTCCTTTGAAAAAGAATGGCAAAGTATCATTTCATATGAAAATCAGGCCAACACTAATTTACAGACAGTTATGTGTAACGGTAGAGTTCAGCTTATGTTCTACAGAAAGTTGTCAGTACTATGATACCAGATGTTTCTCTTTCTCCATGTAATACAAAAGAGGAGGACGATCAAGTCACTGAACAATATTTAATGAGGCAAAATACAGATGACAGGGAATGAAATAATTAAGAGCAAAGGTAAGAAGTATAGTGAAATTTAGATTTGTAATCTACAGTAGGGGTTGCTTTGATTTGTAACAGGAAAAGCTATTTCCAGCCACAGGAATATGGAGGCAAATCATACGTGCAGTACTTATCACAGGTCAGCAGTGTACAAAGCATGCTGGGCTTTCTGTGAACCTCACAGAAGAAGATAAAACCAAAACGAATGCTGAAATTCCTCTGAATTCTTTGCACTGTGGAAAATATTTGGTCTCTTATCTGCAGCACACATACATGCCCTCTCATACAATCATATGAACCAAGACAGTCAGCTCTCAAAACCTGTATTTTGTGAATCTACTAGATATAAAAGACCTTCATTGGAGAAGCCCATAGTAACACTAAGGTTCTCTTCCACACATAAACTTATGACAGAGTGGCTCCTATTAGGGCTTTTTCCTGCCTCTAAACATGCTCTGCATTTTTCATAAGACTTCAAGATATCTGGATGAAAAGGGCGAGGCACAAGAAGATACCAGGAAGAGTTCAGGCAACTCAGTAAACTAAAAAGCTATCTACTAGCAGCAGCTGCTGAGTGCTGCTTAGAGTGTGCTGTGGCACCAGTGAGGAATACAGACAGTCAGGACTGGCCAAAATATAAATCCTTTTCTAAGTTCTTTTAATTTTTTTAAATTTTCTTTGAAGTGCTGATAAGGTAACAGCACTACGTGCAACTTTTCTGATCTAATTCTGATATTTTGCTTTCCTTATGTTTTCTAGTTCAGATCCGTTTCCACAGTTAAGTCCCTGATTATCGTAGGTCTCTCTTGAGGAAGATAAATGGAAACGCACTGGCATCTGTTTTCTTCTTCTGCATAGACAAGTGGAGAGTAGCGCAGAGTTTCTTCTAGAAGTAAATTATCTGGCCACAATCCATGGGTAAAACTGTAGCATATACAAGAAAAACTCCTTGAAACAGATTCTTTCACCTCCCTTGAGCTGTTGTGTACTCCTAATAGATAAAAGGTTAAAATAAAGCAAATGCTTTATTTATTCCCCAAATTCTAAGGGAAATAAGGGAATGAGATCATCTTCATTTACTCACGATATCCAAGATTTGTGAACTTCTTACTGCCTTTTTGTGAAGATGAAGATGGCTCTGTTTTGCTCTTGAAGCAGCAAAGGTATCTTACTGAACTGGGTAGTACCATAATTTTAAGACATGGCTGTAACAGGTGTAACTACAATTCCTTGTGAACTGTTCTTATCCATCTTCTTTGAATTTCTTTTCTTTTTGGGGTAGGAAATTGGGTGTGGCATTCAGCAGGAAAATGAGTCAACTACATGTAGGCTTCTGACTACAGAGCTATACTTTAAAACTGAGCATTTAGGGTGAAATTAAGTTCCCTAAATGTCAGTATCTAATGCAATATAGGATATCCGATACTCAGTCTCAGGAAAATAGTCCTTAGGTGATGCAATGGACAATAAGCAGAGACAGTTGCAATGGTTTTATAACGGTACCATAAATTGGTCGTTCAGGCTGGAAATCCTGATGGGATGGTAGGAAACAAGAGAAAAGAACAAAGACACAGAGGGCAGCTTTCAACTGAGGACTATTTCCAAAAAGGAACAAAAATTAGCATGTACTGGGCAAGGTGAACACTTTGAGGAATTCAAAAGCAAAATGACACCTGACCAAAAGGTTAATTCTGTGGCCATGTTTTGACTGAACTATATGAAATGATACAACACCTGGGGAGTCCTGAGAAGATGATGAAATAATGAAGGCTAGAGGAATTTGGGACATGAGATGAACATTGGAGCTTTAGCTGTGTTGAGGAGTAGTGACAAGTGACACAGTGATTGTGTGTAGAAAAGGTGAGACAGGAGTCAAAGCCATTCTCCCATTCCAAGTCTGACAGGAAGCATAATGATTCTATCAATATGAGAAAGGATGCAGAAAAAGGTAGTTTATTTTGCATCTTCATTTGGAAGAAAAGAAGTATCTGCTATAATGTATAGCTAGGAAATTCTCACCAGTGGCATCAGAAAACGAATTTCATTTCTGATATCATGTCACTAACCCACCTTATTTTAAGACTTCAATGAATACAGGTTTTCTTAATGTATTAATCTATATTGCAACACTCCATAGATTAAAAGATTTAGTTCTAATTTAGACAATTAATCCCAAATGTCTAAACTAATGCTGTACAGTAGAGATATACAAGCTACACTTCTTTAACAGAAAACTATCTGGTTTCAGGTATTTTGCTTTTATTTACCTATGGCCATGTTAGATGTGTATGAATTCCATTCTTTATTTAGGAGAACAAGGAAATGGGGAAAAAATCCCTACTCTGAAAACAAAAGTGCTGATTTTATGCTGAAGGCTGTTATTACAACTAAATTACTTCAGTTGACAAAGAAACAATTACATGCCACTCAGCCTCATCTGAGTTATCAAGCACTGAGAATACCTTTCTCATAACTGATGAAAATATTTGCGAAAAACACTGACTGATTTACAAGTTGTGTTAGCTAACAGTACTTGCAGAATGATTTAGAAAGATATCAAACTTTCTGAAATATTTCAGTTGAAAATGCTGTTAACACATTAAATACAGATAGTTCACTATTTTTTTTCCTGACAAACTTGCCGTACTGTTGACATACACAGATAAGACTTTAGTTTCTATGCATCTCTGTTACCATTCCTTCAAGATCACTTTTTTTGCTATCTAGCCACTGAAAAATATACTATTTACAGATATGAAAAAATTATATTATTTTTCATCTAAAAGTTAACAGTGCGGTTTTGGTAATTCTGTACATCTCCAAAAAGGCTAGGAGAATAACATTTTTTTCCTATGAATCATGTTAAAACTTGGAAACGCCTTCATGTTTTAGTGCAATTTCTGCCAATCAAATGCATATGTAGTGAAAAGAAAGGCAATTGATTTTTTGTGTACTGTAGACAATAACTAGCTCTTCTGGTTATGTGCATAACATGGAGTGCCTTTAAACTGGTAGTTGCACCTGACAAAAGGCATGTCCCAAAACTTCTTGCAAACAGTTGCTAGGGTAATTTAAGAATTCATGTCCTCAGAGTACAAAGGCAATATATGGACAGTATTTTTTTAAATGTTTCAGAAAGAATCAAAGAATCGATGAAACTACTGTGAGACCATATTTTCTGAGTATTCGAGACATGAATATGCTGGACATGTACAGAGAAGACTTTTTTTTTCAGTATGCAGCTAATCTTTGAAATGGATGATGAGAACCTTCTTTGAACATCAGATAAAAATCACTAATTGGCTACAAATTACTTTCAACATCAAAGTATGTTAATATAAATATTTTCTGGGTTTACATTTTTAAGGTTAATATTAATACAACACATCCAAACATAATTAGTAGTAAAATGTAATATTTAATTAGTTATTTAATAAATCATAGCTTAGGGTCTGAATTCCTAAACATTTCTAGGGATCATGTCACCAAATTCTGAAGTACAAAGAGAATGTTAAAACTGATCATGAGCCGATTCTACTTCTATTAACTCTATAGCGTGTTTTACCCTGTATAAATTTACAGTGTTCTTAAAATATATAACAAATAATTGCAGTTGCTTAGGAAAGTCTGTCACTTTTGCAAATTGCATGGCCTGATGTTTAATAGTAACATTTTTGACAGGCACATTGATGATACGCAAGGGACAGATTATTCTGCAGGAGCATAAAAGTCTTGAGAAGAGCCTAAGGACCTGAGTAGGTGCGTGCTAAAAGATTTGGCAAAGGTATTTAACCCTCCACCAGCGTTACTGATGTAACTTACTCTGTTTAAAAAAATCATACTATTTTAGCAAATGGAGAGGTTCTGAAGTTTTCAGGTAAATAAAACTGGAGATCAAAGACAACAAAGAAATATTTCTTTTCATAAGTATAATGAATGAAGCTTCACTGAATATTCCTTCACTCCAAAAGCAAGAGCAACTCTGTAAGATCACTAGATTGAAAGTTTGCACCTTTCAGTTGTTCAAACTTTGGATGTTTTATTTCTGTTTAACTTAAAGAGCTTAACTTCACACTTTATCTGAACTAATTGAACTATTTTTAGATTTTGCAGAATATCCACAAAACTCATTTTTGGTTTGTTATCAGAATAAGTTTAACTTCATATCATTCTCAAATATAATATTCAGACATTAGAATAAAACTGGAATTGATTTGAGAGCTTATTTTCTCAATGTAATACACATTATATATAAGTATCTCTTATTAATTGCAACCACTATTATTAACACCTCTGTCTGAATTACAAAACACATGCAAAAATGTCAAAATACAAAGTTTCATTAGCATACTGTTTATACCAACCTTTGTTTTATAGGCATGATGGAATATAAAGTTTGACAATGCAAAGGCAGACAGAATGACCACAATTAATAAAAAGATGTCTAAGAATATTTTTTTTAAACTAAAACTCCTTACTTGAGGAAATATTACTTCAAGACATAAGCTGAATCTTTCTATTCCCAGATCAGATGAAAAGCAAATGATTTAAAATTCTACTTAATGTAATCTTAATGAAGTACTGCTGAAAAAACAAGAGGGGTTTTTAAAGTTCAACTAATATCCAAAACAGTAACAATATATTTGAAGGTTGTCTTCACAACACTCCTGCCTTACTGTCCACCATTCTGTAAAATATATATAAATGTAAATCATTCAAGTCACGTACCTGAGAACAAATGGTGTAATTTTGTTGCTTTCTAAGCAACATAAGTTATTGTGTTAAATGAGAGGTATCAGCCTGAGTAACATTTATGCTTACTTTGCAGAAAATACAGTTATGAAAAAACAAGACAGACTGTCCAGGTGTGGCCTTAGTGAGCTTAACTGACATTTCCCTTTCTCAACTTTGTTGCTCTACACACTTGGTCATTTTTTTCTTTTATTCAAGGTCTTTTCTGTGTAAGAAATTGCAGTAGTTAAAAATCCAAAACAATTTTATTTTTTATTTATTTACTTCATACAGTCTAAACCTTTCTATGAACACTTATTCTAGATTGAAAGTGATTTATATGATGTTGTCTTAAACCACTTCACTGGCTTAGCTTCTTTGAAAGAGTTTTAACTCGGAGAAAGTCTGTGGCTCTTCAACTGTAAATTGCCAAAAGCCCAGCTCATCTCTTTCCAGGGGCTTACACTGTATATCTGACAGGCAGGTTGCATTGGCACAGGGTGCCAAGGATAATCAGTCTCCCCTAGCAGAAAAAGCCAGGCAGAGCCCCCACGGAGGCTGCACTACCTGATGCCCTGAGTCGCACACCCAACCCAGCCTTGTTTGGTGCTGGAGATGTGGGAGCAGATATGAACTGTACTCACAAGATGGCTTTGCCCCATTAAAATAGTAACTGTATGAATGGAAATGGAAGCAGGTAATGGAGAAAGGGCATGTGAACAAACCAGCTGAAGCCAGTTGCCTTCCTTTGTGCAGCAGAAATAATAATTTCATAATTTCCGGTGATGCTGCTAAGATAAGCAGATATCAGGGCCCTGAGAACACTAATAGGCCCCAATTGCCGTAAGCAGCCTCACGTGGAACCTTCCCACACACCCTGCCCATTGTCCAATGAACTCTGTTTCAGCTCAGCTCTACTCAGCTGTAGGCACCCAGATCTGGCCCGAGCTATTCCATAGATGTGCCTGTTTCCAGTCCTGCTTCTGGCCCTGTCTCAAGAATGGACTTCAGCCCACACTGTAAGTAATTTTTCTCTTTGGATGGACCCCTTGTACATACATTGTAGCTTTGCCTCTGATCCTGTTTCCTACTGCTTCTAACTTGCTTCCACGGATGGACCCTGGACCTGTTCCATTGCTTGTGATGCCTGGGGCTTGTGAGGTACCCTGTTACCAGCCCCTGGCTCTGCCCACCCTGTTTAGATGCTGCAGGACTGTGCCTTGCTTAGTGATGGCACTGCCTGCACTGGGGTTAACCTTGGATCCTGGTTTGCGGCTCCCCTCATGGAGCAGCCTTGCTCTTGCTGCTCCCTGTTAACAGTGTCAATCTTCATTACTTATTAGGGTGTCCATCAGCTGTTCTAGACTTTATTTGTACAAGGGGTTAAGTGTTTCTAAACTTCCTGTGTTGAAAAGGATTGGTTTTCACACAACTTCATGTTTTTTCCTTCAAGATTTGTTTTTCTTAATGGCATCAAGGATATACTCTTCACATGTATCACAGAAGGGTGAAAATATTTTAAAAAACATCCAAACAATTTAAAAACAATTAATAACTTACTGAAAGTACAAACACTTAAATACTTCTTCAAATAGACTCCAAATGTTAAGTGGACTTGTCTGATGTATTTGTGCAATAAAAAAAGTAAAAACAAAGCACAGAATTTTAAAGTAATAGAATGATATTAAAAATGCCCACATGCCACTTTCCTCTTTTGGACAAAACGAGAGAATACTGAAGAGCATCATATATAGACTATATAAATGTCAAACTCAAAAAGCCACTGGAAGGCCTACATTGGTGATGAGCCTTAATACTGTTATTTGTTACATACGCATAAGTAAAGCAATGATGGATGAGTATCTTGCTATGTGAGATACAGTATATATTCAGAATAAAAAGATTTTCCAAATCTTAACTATGCAATCAATATCATATAGATACAAACCCTCAAGAGAAACCAATGAGGCAATATTGCCTATCTACTTAGAATTCTCAGCAGCTGTCTTCACATTTTTGTAGGCATCTAAACAAACAAGAGCTTTAATGAAGGATGTGTTTGGATAAAGACAACCTTTTTTCAAATAATTCCTAGAAGAGCTTCTTTTAAACCAGAAATGAAGCACAGTGCTATTTGTTTAGAAATACCAGTCATCATGAGAGTTGGAATCAGTTAATGCTGAACTCTCATGTTTTGAGATAGAGTTAACACAAAGATATGGAAGAAGGGATAGACTGGGAATGACTTTGAAGCTGAACAGAATTACGTTATGTTTGAAGAACTGAGCCAGGAGAGGGCAATATAGAGGGTCGTCACATGGTCAGAAGGAAGGGATAATTTTGTTGAAAAAATTATTTACTCAATTTTTAAAGATCATACTGCAAAATTCCAAGTTGGACATAGGCCAATTTCTCTTGTAGGCAGTGGAGAGTACTCCAGACATCTACAAAATGTCTCCATATTACAGTTTCCATCACAAGTACAGTTTACAGTTCAAAAGGAAAGACTGTGGTACATGATGTTACAAAGTATTTGTTCTTACTGTGCAAATACCCAAGACTTGGATTTTTTATGAACTTGTTTTTTACCAAATCAGATCATGCTTTTCATGTTGACAAATCCCATTACAGTGCCTGAGGGGTCCCTACCTAATAGAATGTAAAGAATTTGAGAAATGCTGATAGACATCAGATCAATCAATCATCTAGACAGAGGAGACAGCTATGTGTTGTCCACGTAAAATTTTGCTTCTGAAATAAAAACTGATTCTAATGTTTATATCAAAGGTACCCAGGGATTTGTTTATTAGCAGGAGAGAAATCAAATTGGTGACTGGGAACTCATGGCTTATTTACAAATCAATGAATCCTAGTACACAAAGTATGATAGTTCCCCAAATACGTACAGAGTCCTGAGCAAAATAAGTTCTGTTTTACCCTTTAGTTTATTTACTATTGCCTTTGATATTTCATTTGAAAGTGAATTTACTATTTATGAAGAAAAATGAAGTACATCTGGATATGTAATAAAGTTGAATTACAGAGAAATGACATAACAAACACACACAAAAAAAGAAAAGAAATAAGAATAAATGTGTTTCTTTAGTATTACACTGAGATACTCTTCACTGATTCATAACGTGCAGTTATGACCAAACTTCAAATCTGTTCTGTGCTGGAAAATATCCCAGGATCATAAAATGTTGGAGACTATATGAAAATGGAATTGCTAGGGTAGTGATAACATTTTTATAAGTTTAAACAGCCTGTTATTAATTGTTTGTGGTTTATACTCTCTGAAAAATCAGAATTCAGTATATTCAGTACATGTGATAATGAGTTACACTAAATGACTAATATTGTGAAATTTAATTTTTCTTTGAATTTGCTTCTATGGGAATGCTATTATACAATATGTCATTGGGTGATAAAATTAAAAAAAGTATTTTCTAGTAATATATCATTATATCATTTATATAATCAAGTCCTCGTTTTCACAGTCACAGAATGGTTCAAGTTGGAAGTGACCTCTGGAGGTCATCTTATCCAACCCCTCAGGCAAAGGTGGCATTCAGTACCTCAAACTTTTCCATGTCTGGTGGCATCAGGTTCCTATCTCATTGAGCAATAGGCCCATATTTTCCCTACTCTTCCCTTTGTCACCTGTGTCCTTGTAGAAGCCCTTCTTGTTGTCTTTCACATCCCTTATCAGATTCAACTGCATTTGGGCTTTGGCTTTCCTAACCTTATCACTGCATGCTCAGATAACGTCTCCTCCCAGGTTACCTGTCCTTGCTTCCATCCTCTGTATGTTTTCTTTTTTGTGTTTGAGTTTGTCCAGGAGCTCCTTGATCATCCATGCAAGCCTCCTGGCATTTTTGTCTGACTTCCTGCTCTTTGAGATGAACCACTCTTGAGCTTGGGGGAGGTTATAGGCTTTCTTGGGCCCCTCTTCCCTCCAGGGTTCTAACCCATGGGACTCTTCCAAGCAGATCTTATACCCCACTGTATTGTCCCTGCAGGAGATATTGGGGTGGTTGAAGTCCCCCATGAAGACCAGCAAAGTACAAAATAAGGGTTGACGTTTCAGCAGCAAAATGGAAATATATCATGTTAGATTTTGTACAGGTGAGCCAAGTCTTTTTTTTCTCTTCGCTTGTAGTCAGACATTTAGTTCTGCTATCTTAATGGAATTTAGGCTACCTGAGGGACAATCCTCCATTTTGTTACACATTTATTAATAAATGAGCATGAAGAGGAAATATCATCTTTTATTAAATGTGTATTCAAATGACCAAGAAATTATATACTCAAATTGAGGACAACAAATCTGCAGCTGTATATCACATACATAAGTGTATGTATATATGTAAATGAATATAAACATATTTGAAATTAAAAATGTTAGTGCTGAAATGTTAAAAGTAAGTGTAGCTAGCCAGAATTTATAATGAAAAATTAGCACTGAAGTTATAATTACTTAATAGCTCAGCACTTTGGCAGTGACCTAGAAAGATCCAAATACAGGTGTTATCTCAGTGGTTTAACTGGGACTCACAAATCTATTACTACGCATGCTCCCTGAATTGGAGCAAGAACCCTCAACAACTTAGAAGAATAAGCTGCTAATTAATGATTACTTAGTACAGATGACACTGTTGCATGCTATACTATTTATTTTTGTCTTTGTTAGTGGTAGCATACCACAGATTGTCAATGAAGATAGAGAAGCTTTCAGAGCATTAATGTTTGTGCTCAGTGATATAGACTAAAGGCTGGGAATGCAACACTTCAGTATTGCTGAATCCAAAATGATTTTCTGCCTCCCACACATAGTCTGAGTATCAGGGTATTCACACAAAACAGAAAATTAGAACAAAAAGGAATCACGTTGTCAGCTTGTGTGGGATTCATCTAACCCAATGCAGAAATCTGCAGCCCATCTCATCCTAGAACAGATGTCTATGATAGGGCATCTGCCTATCTCCACTGAGTAGAAGGGGAGTCTGAACAACTCACTTAAATATAGCTGTTTATATTACATACATGCAGAGAGATGATACTGCTGATCTCATGCTTAGATTTTCCTGTTCTGTACCAAAACATTTGTTCTTATCAGCCTGTGTATGACTAAATCCATGACACATAAGACTGCATAACAATGAAAATAAAAATAATACAATTAAAATTGTGTTTTGGAACTTGATCAATTTTTTTTGCCAACGACATCAAAGCTCATGCTCAGAATTGTACATTTAGTGGAGAGAAGGTCAGCTGAGGAACAATTAGGAGACACAATCTGAGTTTCCATGCTAATTCAGTTAAAACTCTTGTAAGTCATACAAACACACAAATATAGACATATTTGTGTATATATATAAAATTGTTATTAAATGATCATATAAACATCGCTTACATAGAATTGGACAACAACACCTGTAGTACAAGGCACTTCAAAACAAAAAAACTTACCTTTGAACCCAGCAGCACAATGACATGAAAAGTGGCCAATTAAATCCATACAGGTAGCTCCATTTTTGCAAGGTGAACTTGAGCATTCATTAATTTCAACTTCACAGAAGGGTCCTTCATATCCAGGCACACAGTTACAGCTGTAATTATGCAAGTGGTCCTGGCAGAAACCATATTCAGAGCACTGGTTTCCAATGCAATTGTCTATATCAAGTTCACAAAATGTGCCAGTGTAACCAAGGGGACATATGCACCTGTTATTGAAATAAGAGGAGAAAAAAACCAAAACAAAACACAAAACAGTGTCTTGAATATATAGGTCAATAATGACTAATGATGTTAACAATATTTTTACTTTGAATTACTCACACATAAATGGATTGCAATTTTTTCCAGTCTTCTTTCTTTACCTTTAATTAGTCACTAAGTAACTTTGTTTCACATAGACTGCTTGCAATAATTAAATGGAACTGCACAATAATCAAAATTCTAGCTATTTATATGGGACAAACTAATAACTATACAGCTTTTAATATCAAGCTTTCAGTGACAGTATTCACATAGAAAATTGGTATAAACTATGAGTATTATGTATTTTAAGAATTTATTTTCTGAAAATTTTTACTTGCTTGCTACAATATCACTAAAAGAAAAAATAGTATTACATCCTGCTTGCTCTGGACATAAAATCAGTATAAAAATGCTTTATTATTAGAAACAAAGGTTGCAATTTCTGTCTGTAACTGAAAAAAAAAACAATCTATACAATTTTAAAGAAATCATGCAGGATATTTTTTTCCCACAATGTAGGATGACATATAAATTGTATAAACTGGAGATGACTTTTTCATGCTTCCCTTTCTCCCAATTTTCTTTTTTTTTTAATGTGTGAATGAAAACAAACCTGGATTATCTCATTATTGATCCACATCTCATAAAATTAGAAAATCCCTTGTACTTGGCAATATTTTCTTTGATTGATCCTCTCCTTATCATATCGAGAGGTCTCCTCACATGGGAGGAGATAATCTTACAATAATCTTACATATTCTTGATCCATAGAGATGTTATCTAGAAGCTGGAAAGAACTAACATGTTAAGGAAGCCCTGATTATAGCAATTTTCCCTACTGATCCATCTGGTAGAAAGGATATTTTTTTCTTTATTTTTAACAGAAGTGAATGTTCATGTGGCTGTTTGTTTCATTCCTTGATTATTATTCCTGCATTTTTATGTTAGACTCATGGAAATTTCCACTTAGATATTTTCGTATCCCTATCAAATTTCCAATGGGATAATTGTAAGTCAGTAGGAAAAAAAAACATGTAAGAATCTGTGTACAGAAAGGATCCTATAAAAGTTAGCATGATGGTAGCTATTTTGAATGTCATTTCAGAAAAGCTTTTTGCAATATAACTTTTGGACTAAGGAAGTTATAACCATATCTATCACTGGTATACTTTCTCTGTTCAGTTAGGCTCTAATTTTACCTGCAATTCTTCTTGGCAAGCAAGAATTTGAAAGACCAAAGAACTTTGTCTATGTACAAACTTTTCTTTATTTAACAGAAGTTAATGTTCATGTGGCTGTTTGTTTCATTCCTTGATTATTATTCCTGCATTTTTATGTTAGACTCATGGAAATTTCCACTTAGATATTTTCGTATCCCTATCAAATTTCCAATGGGATAATTGTAAGTCAGTAGGAAAAAAAAACATGTAAGAATCTGTGTACAGAAAGGATCCTATAAAAGTTAGCATGATGGTAGCTATTTTGAATGTCATTTCAGAAAAGCTTTTTGCAATATAACTTTTGGACTAAGGAAGTTATAACCATATCTATCACTGGTATACTTTCTCTGTTCAGTTAGGCTCTAATTTTACCTGCAATTCTTCTTGGCAAGCAAGAATTTGAAAGACCAAAGAACTTTGTCTATGTACAAACTAGAGATCGTGAAGGGCAGAATACTGTGGGAGCTCCATCTATCATAATACTAATGAAATACTTCTGAAGAAAAAGGAAGAGGGAAAAAGGATATGTATAAAATGAATAGCTCCTAGTGTTTAATCCAATTAAATATTTTTTTTCCTCCCAAGGTAATCTGTGGACATTAGTACAACTCTGAGAGTTCAAAAGTAGCTTCAGAGCACATAGAATATTAGGTGATTTTTCCCTTTCATGTTGTGACAAAAAGAAGCCTACAGTAAAGAAGCTATCTTTATAAGGAGATAGTGTTGGTTGTTATGTGGAACTCTACAGTGGACTGAGTTTGGAGGTGGTTTAGTCATTTTCTTATAATTAAAAAGCTTTTAATCTATGGAAAAGCCAGGTACTATTAGAAAATAAAATGGTTAATTCTTTAAACATCAAAATCACCAAGTGATTGAGCCACAATCTTTACTTTTTATATGTGTATAAACAACAGTCAGCTGCTTTCCTTTCCACTGGCTCCTTGTAGGAAGGTCCAGGCTTCCCAGTCAGACTTTTGTCAACTTTGTGTCTTCTTGATCCCTAGGAAATTTTTTCATAATACCTGAGGCCTGGCTTTGTGCTCCTTCATGTCTCAAGGTGCATCTGTACAACAGTTTTAGTTCGAATGAGGAGAAAAGTTTTATGATTAATTTCCTGGCTGTTCCAAACAGCAGTGTTTTTTATCATGTTGCAGAGCAGTATCAGAGCATGTAAAATTGATTTATTTCAGTTAAAACTAAATCAGTAGATGTGGTCCTTGGAGTACAGCTAATGCACACCAACTGCTAATGGGCTTTTAGTCAATGGACCAAAATAGAGCTTGCTTGAAGTAAGCCCTCCATATCTTGTATAGTGTGGTTGTGAGTTCTGCAGCACCGCCATTTTTGCTTTACAGATTCATTGCTAGTGTACTGCAGTACCTACTCAAGTAGGTATAGGTACTGTATTCTCTCTTCCAACCTCAGTCACTCCTTCGGAAAGGAGAAATCTTCCCCTCTTCTTGAGAGCTCCAGCTGATTCTGTTTCTCGCTTTTTAAAGGAATGAAGTTCACACAAATCATCTCATACATTTGCTTTACAGCTAAATGTAAATGTTGATTTACATCAAATTTCATTATGCATAAACATGTAAAGCACATGCACTTTTAGTTACCTTTTGCTGCACAGTTTCTGAATCCACCAACAGTAAAACTTCAGTATGGAAACAGCAAACAGTCATACTAATTTTTCTGGTGCAGTTAATAATTTTATTTCCTTGGTTAACTATTATGTAGTCAATTTTTTTTTCTTTTTCCACAGTAATGATTACTCTGTGCATTGTGAAAATACAGCTATTCAATCATTCTTTGAAAACGTGGCTCTTACAATTAATATTGAATAGAATATTTAACTTACAGCTCTCCTTAACAGGAAAGAGAGGATAAAGAGAAGGAATTTTCTATCATTTCCTTATTATTACTGGTTGTGTAGCTTATCTTCAGAGACCACAGGAGAACTATACAGAAACAGATGTAATGGAGAATCTTATAGTTTCAGTTTTACGCTTCTGATTCCATACTACAAGCAATGATGTTATGAGTATCATATTTTTCAGTGTTTCAGTGTCTGAAGAAATCTAAAACAACTAAGAATGGAATGTCCTTTTTTTTTCCTGATGAAATTATAACTGGATGAATTTCAATTTAATATGGCTCATCTCCTGCAGCAGATCAATTAAGCTCTTGTTTTTTTTAGACTCTTCATTTCATATTATTGCTCAGGAAAAATAAAACAAAATCATGAAGATTTCTTTTGTCACTTCAGTGTGAAAAGTTTGCTTGGTTTAACTACTAAGTATAGGTTACTGCTTTCTTGAATATACAGAAGCTGTTGTGGGTTTTTTTCTTCAGTGTAAACATGATTAGAAAATGACTTTGAAACTGGATCTTCATGTCATGTGAAACAAAGTGGCTGATTTACACACCTAGTCAAGCCCAAATCTGTGGCAGTGGCCTAAAACAATGTAAAACTACAAGCTAATGGTGCAGAAAGAGTTTTTTTTCTGTTAGTGTTTGCCAAACACATACATTAATGCAAATAGGAGTATTCTAGTCCTCTTAATAACAAGTTAATTTCTTACTGTGTGTTGAGGATTAAAACATCTAAGAATCATTCATTTATTGTTTATAATCCAGACTGAGGTTAAGAGATGATAGGATCCAGAAGTTCAATAAATTCCTTATAAACATAATTTATAATGATCTACAACAAATTTAATGGCAGGTTTACAAATAACTTTAGTACAAGGCTAAAATATTTAAATAAATAAGTTAGTAATAGTCTTTATTTAAAATCTGTACTTTATAATCAGTCTACTTTTCAATAAAAATGGGCCATTTTTACATGGTAAAAGTCTAAACTAGTCAGGTCTAAGTTTGGTGCATTTTTTGTGAATTTAACAGCATTAACATATAACAGTTACCACTTACTTTAATGCACTATATATTCAACAGTATTATGTACAAAGCAGATACGGATTGCACTGTGCATATTTCTTAAATTTAATGTATGATAGTGTAAGTGCAGTTCTATGGGCTTTGGATATCAGCATCTGACTGCATTTATTTGTAGCTTTAACATATTTGTAAGATTCTAAATGATCCAAGATGTTTAATAGATGTTATCATTTCATCTCTAAGTCAATCTATGAAATGGGTCTTGAACACAGTTTCGTTAAAAACTGTGCTGGTGTAACACTGACATAGCTGAACTTCAAATATCTTCTCCTGTCTGTCTTTGAAATCATATCAGGACCAATGATCTCTAAGTAATTAAGTCTTTTACACCTGTAGTAGGAAAAATACCATCACCACATTAGATTTTAATGAATATGACCTTGCATTAATACTTCAGCAGCACTAAAATACTGAACATGATTATCAAAAGTTTTGAATCATGGATTGACTTTCAGTTTTCATTTGCTGCAAAGCTAAAATTCTTCTCTACAATAAATTAAAAAATAATTTGTATACAGATATATACGATACCAGAATTTTTATTTGAGTGAATCTCTAGCTCAGGAAACATGTTTTTTGCCCTTATCAGAGGGATGCCTCAGCTGTGTGCTGACACATCAGTGCAGGGGATCAGCCTTGCCATGGCCTGAGCTGGGTTTCAATGGTATAACCCCTGCTCTGAGGCCCAGTGACTACCACCTTCCCTGCTCCTGCTTCAGCTCTGGGAATGGCCCCCCTGGGGAGGGGGGGGACGCTTCCCAGCAAAGACTAGGAGATGCTAATGACACCCCTTAACTACTTTCTTAAGGAAGACTAAAATGTCAACCTTACAAACTGGGGGAATGTTGAAAGGATGAGCATGACACCAAAGAAAAGATAAATATGAATAAGTTTTGTATTAACATTAATGGGTATAAAAATAATTTCTTAGCTTCACATATATCCTCTTTTGTCCATAGCAAGATTTTGAGTGTAACAGATCCTAGGAGGGAAAACCAATACCTCAATGGTTTTGCTACAAACATGGATTTTAGTAGTGGATACCAAACTCAAGCCACAGTTACCCTATTGTGGATTGCTTTGCTCCCACAAATATCATGGAGATGACTGTACATTGCTACTCCACTGCCTAAATCTAGTTAACATTGCACAACAATTTGATATGACTGTGAAATAAATGTTAAATGGAGATGCAGGTAAGTCAGGCACAGAATTTAGTCTAAGGAGGAACATGTTACTCAAGTGCTGATGGTATGGCATAGCTGCAATTTCTTCCTACCAATATGCAATAAGATATAACTTTTTATTACCGAAGGTCTAGAACAGCAGGTGTGCAGGTAAGCAAGTTGGTACTAGTTAGTCCAGGCAGGGCACCTGTCACAATGTCACCACAGACTGCCTACGCTAAAGAAATGTAGTACGACTTGTGCCATTGAGTAAATAACTGTGTACAACGGATGAATATTCAAAATGACTGAAAAAAGCCAAAGACCAGACTGAAGGTGTCGTTATGCTGATCTGTGCTAGGAGGCGACCCAGCTATTTTCTATCTTGAGACAGAAGGCACACAGGAGCACTGAAGCTTGGCATTAGCAAAGGCATCCCAGTATCTCTCTGCTTTGTTTTTTAATAAATGTTTTGGGTTTATTTATTTATTATTATTATAGTAGTCCAAGCAGATTAGCTGCATTTACTCAGTATTAATTATTTTGTTTTCTAGTTGAAATATGAACTGCACACACATTCATAAATGGACTAAAAGGTTATCTAGTTTCACTCTGGCTTTTTGTAAGCATCTGCATTCTCTGCAGAAAAGCTGTTGTATAACTTATTACAGAGATATTCCCTAAGAAATTGTGGCATATATTCACCTACCTTCTGGACTTGTAGCAAAGTGACGAAAAGTATTTTTTCTCTTTCTCTAGTGGAAGAAGCCTATTATTGCTACAGAAAACTGAGTATATCATAGTACTAACTTTATATGGCACTGCCAACTAGGTCCTGCAGTCAAATTGCATATATGGTATAGAATGAATAAACTTGAAAAGGGAAAATTAGATATATTAAAAAAATATAATCAAACAGCTTAATTTATCCAGCTGGCAGAAAATGGAAAAAGTCAAGGATGAATAGAGTAACAGAAGCTTTAAATTTTTTGATAGTGTTGTGGCTTAACCCAGCAGGCAGCTAAAACACCACACAGCCGTTTCCTCACTTCCCCCCGCTCCCCACCCCCCCCCAGGGGGACTGGGGAGAGAATCAGGGAAAAAAAAAGTAAAATTTGCGGGTTGAGATAAAGACAGTTTAATAGGACAGAAAAGGAAGGGGTAATAATAATAATGATAAAAAAATATACACAATAAGTGATACACAATGCAATTGCTCACCACCCGCTGACCAATGCCCAGCCAGTTCCCGAGCAGCAGTTGCTGCTCCCTGGCCAACTCCCCCCAGTTTATATACTGAGCATGACATCACATGGTATGGAATATCCCATTGGCCAGTTGGGGTCAGCTGTCCTAGCTATGCTCCCTCCCAGCTTCTTGTGTACCTGGCAGAGCACAGGAAGCTGAAAAGTCCTTGATTTAGTGTGAGCACTACTTAGCAACAAGTAAAACATCAGTGTGTTATCAACACTATTCTTATACTAAATCCAAACCACAGCACTGTACCAGCTACTAGGAAGAAAATTAACTCTATCCTAGCCAAAACCAGGACAGATACTCAAAAGTTTTCTAAATTATGTTTACTTTTCATAATCTTGCTGTCATCATGCAAAAAAGTGTTTCATATTCTAAAGCATTTTATTTAACAATGTGTCACTAGGTAAGACTTTACTCTTTCCTAGTGAGATTAATTCAAGACTAAATTATACATGCTGAAATTTATATACTGAATATTGAAAAATGAGTTGGTAATTCAAGCTTTACTGTACACCAAATCTAACTTCTTAATTGGAAGTTTTCCTGCATAAAAACTCATGAAATGCTGATCTCAGAGCTATATCTACAGACTAAAATACATTTTAAAAACATATTAGTTTATCATGATGTTTTAAACAGTGGTAAATCCTACAGTACAGCTTCTTCAAATGTCTTAATCTAATGGTTCTCAGTCCTTCCTGCCAGGCTTTCCTGGGGCTATTGTAAGTGTAGAACTTCATCTGAACAGATTGGACTGAAGAAACAGGAGAAACAGGACAGGTAATAGAAAGTACATTGAATTTTAAATTCTGTCTTTTCCCTCTGTTCTTCCCTTCACTAAATAGACTACAGTAAAATATCTATTAGGACTTATTTCAGTTAGGATCTTGGTTGTCTGATACGTAACGTTGGCAAGGAATAAATTTACAAGGGTGAAGAAAACAGAGTAATAAACCCCCCCTTGGATTTTAAAACAGGAGGATCAACTCCTTGAAGGGTTCTTTCACTTTAATTATTCATTAAATGCTTCTTATTGGGCCATGTTAAATCAGTTCTTTTCTCTTTTCTCCTACAGAGAACATAATGAAACAGTAGAGGTTCTTTTGAAAGGAAAATTCAACACTTTTTTACGTAGCAACACTGTCTATTTATTGAGGTAATGAATCTTCTCTGTTTTTTCTCCCAGGTATATGTGACCAAAGGTCAAGAGATTCTTTTGGCATGTGGATGCAATTGGTCTATTGCATGGTATCTGCCAGATTCATCATATCAACAGCTACACCATCAACCCAGTGGCAGGAGCAGTAATTCTGTGGAGAAGTTATCACTTTAAATACATGCTGATTAACTTATGTTATGATATCTCAAACAACCCAGACTCAGCTGGAAGTGCAATAATTCATTTGAATTAATAAGAGGTTTTGTGTCAGTGTGATTGAGGCCACTTTAGTTGTAAGAGAAGGCTCACTAAACCAAAGGAGTAAAACTCCTGACTTATTATTGTGATTATATTGTTCTTATTATGTAGCCTTACTGAGTGTTATACTATATCATAGTTTTAAAGTCCCCCTCCTTCACCCAGAGCAATTCCCCATCCTGAACTCAAAGGAAATTCTCTGCATATATTAAATATACACCTATGTGACACTACTGTCTGAACAGGAATTTCAAAATGGGAGGAGAAACAGAATATGCCGTGGTAAGGAGATAGAAAGTTAGAAAAATTACATACAGCTGAGTGCTTATTTCCAGTCTGGAAAAACCTGACAGCTTGTGGAATGCGAGAGCTTAGAAGAAGGGGATGTTCTTGAAGCTAAGCTGGATACTTTCCATGCTTTCCTAGTCTTAGCGTTACAAAAACAAGCCACAACTGGAACAATACATTATGACCAAAGTTTTAATAATTAGAAGTTAAGATTTCTTAACTAGGAGAAAAGTCTAGAGTTTTACACTAATTTTCTATAAATAAAAAACTAATACATAATATTTTGGCTTACTTAATAAGTGGAGGAGATAAAGGTAAGTGATATTTTGCATGACTATAATAGCTTTAAAAATGGATCTCAGTAGGGCTGTTAATGGCACTTACACATCTAATTCTCCATATATTCTGCTGACAGTTTTCTTATGTCTTCCTGAAACTACTTTGCATCAAATACAGCTCTTGATAACTGTCTTACCAAAAGTGATACCCATTTTAGGATAGAAATGCAAATTGCAAGAGTCTTTTGAAAAACTTGGGTGACTACAGTAGTTACATTCAGCATTTCCTCTCCTATTCTTTTGGTTTTAATGGTGTATTGGAAAGGGGAAATGGCAATTGTTTCACCTGCTGACAATAAATAACTTGGGAAATATCATTATTTTTAAGGACGAAATAAAATAGTTCAGTTCTTTTAAAAAATGCTTCACTGTCACTGAGAAACAACAATCCTCTGTTGACAGAGCAGGTATTATACAGTAAACACTTCACACATTGTCTTTGCAAAATAACCAGTTGTGTTTCTGTGGGGTCAGGTTCTCTGATAACAAAACTGTTCGCTAACTCATCTAGAGTCAGGATCTTAATGGTATGTTTTCTTGTTCCTTAAATAAACAGACTGATCTGTCAACTTAATTTGTCTTTTAAAGACTGAAAAAGTAAGATTCAATATATTGTGTCAGTAGCCTGAGTCTGGATTAGTGAGCTAAATTCAAAAGGTCTTGTTTTACCAGAAGTCTTCAGACCTACTCATTTCTTGGTAAATGCTAGTGGATTTTGTAAGGTAAACATGGCTTTGTTCTTCTATCAGCATTCTTTTCCTGATACAGACAGGAAAACCACAGATTTATCAGTCAAATAAAGATTCTATATTTTGTGTCAGTAGCCTGAGTCTGGATTAGTGAGCTAAATTCAAAAGGTCTTGTTTTACCAGAAGTCTTCAGACCTACTCATTTCTTGGTAAATGCTAGTGGATTTTGTAAGGTAAACATGGCTTTGTTCTTCTATCAGCATTCTTTTCCTGATACAGACAGGAAAACCACAGATTTATCAGTCAAATAAAATGTTAAAATATGGTCCAGTAATTTGATATGAGAGTTGATTGCAAGCTGGCAAAAAGGAAGGATGTATACATCGTAAGGACTCTGTGGCAAAAATTCCTTTTAACTCTGGTATATTGAGAATCATATACTTATCCGTATTTGTGTGCTTATTTGGGGATTTCAGTTATTATTACAGAAGATCCTATAAAAAAAGAGGTGGAGTGGAAGAAATTTTTAATTACTTCTATTTTAATTTTTTCCACTATTGCAACCTTTTCTAAATAGATACATTAAAGCATATTAATTACAATACTTCTAAGTACAGGACACAGTATAAAATTAAAGCCTTTCAAAATACGTTCACAGACATTATAGAGAGATTTTAGTTATTCTGTTTTTTGTAGAGGAAAAATAAATAGTTCAAGTCTGGTAAGAACAGCTGAACTCTGCTTATTGAAGAAATCCTTTTCCATTTATTTTTTCCCCATACTTTTATAGAATCTCATTTTCAAATATCTACAGCATGTAACAGCTCACTAAGGAAAGCACATACTTGACAGTTTTGTCAATACCTAAAAAAAAAAAAGGCCACAAGTAACTCAGCATTTCAACTATTCACTTGAAAATTATAATTCAAGTTTTAATAAGAAAATTCACTCCACGTCACACTCCAGGCTCATAAGGTGTTTACCATTTACTAAAGTAGATGATTTTTTTATGTAAGATTTTGCATAGTTGGTTTAACTTCTTTGTCCAGCAAAGAGGAATATTTGTGAGGCCTTCCTGTGCAATAGTTCAGACTACACAGTCTTACTGAATGAGCATGTTTATTGAAAGTTAGTATCTATGGCATTTTATAATCTGAGAAAAATATTACTGCAATAGCAACTCCCTTTGTAGTCTTTGTTGAAAGGAAAAATATCTTCATATGGCATAAACTTCTTTATGAAGGCTTGTATGGAAAGCATCATGTTAGTACCTGTATTTATTAATTTCATCTTCACATGTGGCACCATGTTGGCACTGGTTTACCTCACAGTCATTAATATTCTCCAGGCATGTTTGTCCTGTCCATCCAAGAGCACAGACACAGTGAGATCTCTGGTTTTCTTCATCATAGAAACAGCTACCTCCATTTGCACATACCTGAAGATGTGAAGTACAAATACATAAAGAGGTTTTTCTCTACATGTTGTTTTTTTTCCCAAAGATTTTAACTGAATAAGCCATTGGTAATAAATATGGTTATTTAATGTTTTTATGTTGTAATATTGCAAAAGACAGATCTCGAAGAATCTAAAATACTGAATGTCATTAAATCAATATATCAATTCATTGTTTGTTTGGAAAGAGGCATTTATGATTCATTTTAAAAGTGCCATTTTCATAACTGACCTTAAAATGTGCTTGTTTTAGGAGGGATGATAGTGAACTAGTCTGATATTTTTTCATTGAAAGAGTAGAACATTTGTTCCTATGCTTAAAATCTACATATAATTTAATCAAATTTGTGGCTATCAGGAAAAAAGACTGAATATTTTTTTTTAATTTTAATCTTAATTCTGATTCAACCTGCAGATATTGAAAAATTAATAAACCTAGACTGGAACAGCATTTTTTCTTTTAGCTTTTATTTGCTAATATTACTTACTAAAACAGTGTATTTCCCATATTCTTCAAAATTACAGAAAGTTCTAGGTTGGAATGAATGCTCCTTTCTTAATTTTATTTTTAGGGTACCATTTCATTTCCATGAAAATTTTACCAGTGTAAAAAAGCATAATTACATTTTCATTTCAAAGCAATTAAGACCTCTCCTTCTAATCAATTGGTTTATAAAGAAAATGGTGTCTAGAGGATGAGCTAATGCACTAGTACTTCAGTTTGATTGAGTCTGAATCTCTTTATAAAGTCATTAAGATTTGTAATAATAACAGTTCTTGGCAGAAATCCTCTACTATTCCTTTGTCTTTGATTGAGTTTTAAATTGACCTTAAAATTAAGAGATTTTTGCTATGCTATCATTACTGAATTTCTCTCAGTACTGAATTTTCAGACTTGGGTCCTTTTTCAATAGGACAACTTCTTGAAGAAAAGCACGGCTCAACGTAAATGCAAAGAAAACTCCTGTGTGTATAGTTTTGGAAATATTCTCTGTTTTGATTTTTATGTGTCTTCTTACCTTTTTATTTAAACATTTCTGCAGGATTTTGTCCTGAGACTGACTATTTTGTCAAAGCTCAAATAGGTCAAATAAGCTTACACTCGAGAAAACCATCTAGAAAAAACTTAAACAATTAAGACAAAAGTTATATTTCAATATTGCCACAATATTATATTCATTATATTTTTATGTTGTTTTGACACTATACTGTGAGGAAAGGTGTTACCCTTTAAGATGTTAGTGCAATCTAAAGCAGCTTTAAATTAAAATTAAAGCTATGGAAGATATTTTTAGCATCAAATCTAGTTAGTAGTTTTCTCTATCAGATAGATTTTTATCTCTATATTATTTGATATTATCTATCAGTTTAAATATTGAAAACTCTGAGTTAGAGTGATTAAGGATTTTATAAGAAATTAAGGCTAAATACATTTATTAATCTATTACTAAAGTCAAACTAAATACCACAGCATTGTGGTTTTCTAAAGTTACTACAAAGATTTGTTTGTTAATTTTTTTAATAGATGAAATACTTTTAAATGAAAATAAAGAGACAAACAGACTTTTGGAAAGAGCAGCATCCTCCCATTGGTCAGCTTTTTCTTTTTCCCAAAGTAAATCTTGCTCATAGTTAGGATTAAACACAAATCTTATGATTTAACAGACCATAAACAAGGGCTCTTCTGGTCAGTCTCATTACATTTCTGTCTATGGCAAGAACTTTAAAACAAATCTACCTTATTACGTAGTCTTGATAAAAACAGAAGAATCACTTCCTTCTAATATCAACCAGGAAATGTTATTACAGCAAGGAAAGAAAATTAGTCCCTAGATGATTACATTTTATTCTTCTCCTTTCTTCACTCTGCAGTAATTGAGGGAAGTAACCCTGCTATATCTCTGTCTCTTCTCTACACATCATCTGTTGTCCACTGTTCGAGACAAAACACTGTGCTAGAAGGATCTCACTCAGTGCAATCATTATTTCCTAACACTTCTTCCACCTTACTTTTCCTGGAATTCTCTGCAGTTTGAAGGAAACTGTACTTTTTATACACACACACACACACACACACACTCTCTCTCCCCCCCCTCCCCTCCCCCACATATGTACATATACATATATAAATATTACTGATCTTCCTCAGATTCCAATAAGCAACTCAAATAATTCACATTGAACTGAGCATGGACAAGAGATTCCCTCTCTCCCCAGGGACAGGAGATGGACTAGATAACCTGTTGAAGTCCTTTCCAGCCTCATGTCTATGACCCAAAGATTTACGTGTTCTGTGAAAATGCCTAACTGCTAGCTCAGGAGAACAGCAGCAGGGAATTAGGTGCCATGGCACAGAAACACATGCCTGTTGTGCAGAAAAAGGCAAAATGCACAAATTGTTCTGTTATGGTTACTGCAGGTACCAAAGTCCAATACTTAGATTTTCCCCCACATTTACTACCTGACCTTGAATGACTGTAACATCATTAGTATAAACCCATGATCTAATCATAATTCTTTAAATAGCCTAGGTAGAGTATTTACAAATATAATTAAATAGTAGGGAAAGTGAAATACGAGAACTTTCTTACAAATAACACTTTTTCCAGAAACTTTAAATGGATTGATTATCATTAATTTCCCTTGGATAAATAAAAAAGGCTTTATTTCTGAATATATGAATGAATAAAATAATATAAGATATAAAATAATGTCTGCCTTTTCCTACTCTACGTCTTCACTATGCTGTGCAGGTTCTCAAAGATAAACACCTAGTGATTCAAAGACAGCCTCCTCCAAATTTTTTTTGTGAAGTTCCCCAGTGCAATGTTCTATTAAAACATCTAAGTAATTTCTTTCTTGTTTGAATGTTGAAGTTTACCTTAAACCAAGAAGGCATACCTTGAAAACACAACCAAGATTTTACCTCTCCTTATGTATAAATTCATTAAACAGGTTGACAAAAACACACACACACAAATTGTTTTCATAAAGGCATTTTAAAATCTGTTTAAATCAAACTATCGGTGCAGTATTTGCAATATGTCAGAACTGCAGAGTCATCCTCTAATCTGAAAGTCAAGCATCGCATCACGTTACATGCATCATAAGCAACACAGATTTGCTGAAAAGAGTGTTATTTGCAGGTACAACTTTGAGGTTAACCAAAAAAGCCTTATTGAAAATTTTCTAGCTTTCAAGATCTTTTAGGTGGTTTTTTTCCTCCTAATACATCAAGCACAAAGAAAACAACATGAGCATCTTTTACTTTATTTATATCACTCTTCCGTGATTTATGTGATTGCCTTATTTTTACAGATGAAGAAACTGTATAAACTTGCAAAGCAGGTAAGGACCAGGACAAGCATGAAAGTGGCAGCTCCTCTAAACACTAAGTATGCATTGAGCACATAAATATTTCCATTCAGAAGGTTGGAACTGTGATCCTGACTGCAAATGTAATAGGGTAACTTGGGATCATTTGGCTCATAAAAAGAGGAAACCACTTCCAAGTAGCTTAGGCAAGTGGAGCTCAGTAATTCAGTTAGACACAACTTTAGTACCGTAAAGATGTAGATAGACACTGAGAGGACTTTTCAGAGATGGTTCAGTTCCTAAATCATATGGGAATTATTTTTGACAAACCAAGTTGATACCCACTGTGTGTCTGTTTATGTTTTAAAACTGAAAATAGAATAAAAAACCCCCTGAAAACTACTTTCTAAATGCTATGATTCTTTTTCAAAAACAATAACCATTGGCCAACATCGTGAAGTTCCCATAGCTACTGCTACAATTTCAAATCTTTTCTTAGGAGATGCTAATGGAACCTATGATTCTGTAAGCTTGCAGTCAGAATTTTGAAAAACTAGTGTTTTGAAGGAAGCAATAAAATGGCTTGATAGGACTTAGCCATGGCCACTAAAAAAAATCACACATCTTAGGATGCCTCCACATTTGTGATTGTTTGGGTCACAGGTGGGCTTTTGAAGTGAATAACCTCTCCAGGGATGTAGTGGATTTCCCATCACTGGAGGTTTTCTGGATGTGATTGGACAGAGTGCTAGATAATCTCACGTAGGCTCCCTTTCCCACAAAAGGTTGGACTAGATGTTCTTTCAAGGTCCCTTCCAGCCTGGGCTGTTCTGTGATTCTATAGTTCTATGATCTACACCTAGTGTGTTGCACTACGGCTATTTGTTATTACTATTTCTCTTATCAATTCTCTATGAACTCCAGTTAATAAAAATATTGGGGTTTGTAACATACATCCTATATTGAAATGGGACAAGGATATTTTCTTTATTTCTTTCGACGTGTTCCTGAGTAGATGAGAGAAGACAAGATATTATAATACGAAGTGGCTAAATTTGGTCTTGTTGGAAGTCATTAACTTAAAGATGCCAAAATTTTAACTTATTTGGAGGTCCTTCATAATTCTAGGTACAGGGCAGGCAGGCTTTATCCTGGTTACAAAGTTAAGATTAGATTTTGAAATTTAAAAGGAAGATATCTCCTGTTCTAATACATTCACTTTCTTTTTAATATTATTTTAAAATAAATTATAATTAAAATAATATTAAAACCAACCTTAGTGTTTTAAGTGTTGTGCTGTGAAAGAAAAAAAAAACAAACAAACCCACCCAACACATTAGTATCGTTATACATTTATATAGAGATAAAAGATCCCCAATGACTTAAATTTACTTTTTGTTTATTAAGAAAATATTTAAAATAGTACCATTCTTTTCAGTTTATTGTGTTGGATACACAGAGGTAAAGCAGTTCAGGACAACTAAGGTACCATTGGAAATGGAAAAGAAATGAAAGAATGCAAAAATATAAACTTACTTTCCATCCACAAAGAATAAATAAAGAATTAAGTGCTGAATTATGTAATTTACTAAATAATACAAACCTTTAATTTCAAATTATTACTTACACTACTTCAAAAAGTATTCAAATATTCATTTGTTTGAATAAGGCCTTTATTTTTTCCAATAAGCAAATGATACTACTTTAATGATCTGTAGGCTAAGAAAAGAAGTAAAACCCAAACATATCACTATTTTATTTTAGTTTCTATTCCCTTTCCCATTTGAAAATCTACTTATTATTCACATTATGCCCAAATTAGGTGTCTCATACAGTGAGTGTATATAGATACATATATATATTATTACATTTTTTCCCACATGACATTTATGATGGTCTACGAAATGTTTGTATGAATAAATTATTTATGTCTGAGGGCTTTTAAGCAAATATTACAGTAAAATGTTTTAGTAGCTCCCATCAGCATCCTTGGCACACCATCACTTCCCATCCTAACTAACCATAATGATTATTGCATCATTATGGTGTTATGCCATGTACAATAGATTTGCACTCAGTATGACACTTTAAATCATAAAAATGTTAAAATTTACCATATGCTGAACAATTTAAATATAAACCTTTTGAGCAGTGAGTATTTCAGTGTTACATTTCATATTCTTTGGTGATTGTGTACCCATGGACTTCAAGGTGACATAAATGTTGATTGCTTCTTTGTAAACACATTGCCTGCTCTGCATAGTGTATTTTTATGGTGAATATATTTCAATAAAAGAATTGATTAAACCTTTGAAACACTGGTTATCATGTTTGAGCAGCTGTTTGAAAGGGCTATATAGCATTGTGTACATAGCTTTTAAAATAACTATCATAATAAAAAACTGCAACAGTATTTCACTTTATCCCATATTGAAATCTCGGTAACTCAAGGGCCTCGGTCTGTAGTCCACCCTGATGTGAATGAATACTACCCAGACCAGTAATTTAATTGAACAGATCACTAAAGAAAAGTGAGAAGGATACAGCAAGTACATTTCTTAAAGAGATCTGGGTACACAATGGATGTTATTTTGGCCTAAGCATTGTCAGCATCTAACTTAAAGATTTCTAGAACACTTTGAATGTACAAAAATCAAATTCATTACTATATTCTGTGAGCATTTAAGAGTAACTTGCAAGGATAATTTTGATTTTTTCTAACTGCATTTTCAGTTCTCATTGCAGTATAGTTAGTTTTGCTTTAGTTTTTTTGTTGTTTGGTTGATTATGGTGTTTATTTTTGTTTTTAATGGAAATGAAGCTTTTGTCATTCTTTCTGTGCATTGATGTACCATCAGCCTTCTCTCTAGTAACTTTTAAACACATCAAACATTTCAAGGAAATTTTGTCTTACGTTTCTACAAGTTTCACAACATAGCAACAGCAAGTAGGGGATAGAAGGAAACATCAGTAAGTAAATCTATAAAGAGCAAGAAAGGCAGAGCTCAGACATTACACAGTTTGTTGGACAATGACCAGACTAGTCACATCATGCACTTTTGGATGTGCGTGTTACACAGGAAAGAGGAAGGTTAGCATGAGAATATATCAAGAACGAGTACTGTGTTTAGGGAAACCCATGGGAAATGAGGCTTCATCAGCTCACTGCTCTTAGAATAACTTGTTTGTTTTCCCAAAAAACACTGGGTGGAATATATCACTTTATCCTACCTCTGTGTTTCCAACACATGGTGATAAACACGTGTAATTAAATCCATGAGATTTATCCATACACAGTGCTCCTGGGGCACAGCTTGTATTGTAGAATAGGCAGGCGTCAATATCCAGTTCACATCTTTCACCTTCAAAACCTGCACCACAAAAAGAATGTTTAATCGCTGTTCATTCAGAATATTGACATTATGTCTGTTCAGGGTCTTAGTTAACACCACTCTACGGCAGTAATTTGGCAGTTTTATTTCCTAAACAAAGTGAAAAACTGGGTTTCTTCATAAAAATGTTCATTGCATACATTGAGATATATTGCTATTTTTATGTTGCTATTTCTTAAACTTAAATATTTGGATGACATTTTCTTTGTTCTGTTTAGAAAATACAATAAATTTCCAATGACTCACCTATAGGGCAAGTGCACTTAAAATGATCTTCATAGTCAACACATGTTCCTCCATTTTCACATGAATTGGAACCACAGTTATCAATTTGCACCTCGCAGAATTCTCCTGGGGTTGAAAAAAAAATCCTAAAAAGGTTAAGAATTAATATCATGTTCTTGGAAAAAACCCATGAACCATATTAGTAATATTGGTAAAATAACTATTGCTTTAAATAATCTTTCTGGAATATTGGCTAGAATTTAAAGACCTTGTGTAACTTTCCAGAATTCTTTCTCTCCATTTATATAAAAAAAATCTCAGGGTCTTAAAAAAAAAGGTCAAAACCAACTCTTTCAGCATTAAAAAACAATTTTAGATGTGATCCAAATGGGGATACGGAGCTGAAGAGGGAGGATTTTCACTGGAAAAAATCATTTGAAATGGAGGTAATACCTTTGCATTTTCTTATACTTTTTACTGCTGCATGAGTCATCCCTGATCTCTACTCAAGACTTTTGATTCTATTATGTATATATTTCATTATGCCTTTTCTGGGCTCTATTTTGGCTAGGAAAAAGCTAGTCCACATTTGTCTGAGGTAACCTTTATTGTCATTCCACTGAACAATTACTTGCTCATTTAGCTGAAGACTTTTTTTTTTTGCTCAGCAGGAAGAAATAACTGAACTTGTAACTGGCCAATTCTAAAAAAATGTACTGGAGAGAAATACATGAATGAGAAATAACTGCTTGTAACTGGCCAATTCTAAAAAAATGTACTGGAGAGAAATACATCACTGGCAATGTGAGATGAGTCAATAAGGAAGACCATCAACTTTACCATTAGTCTTGGAAAACCGGTAGATTTGACAAAAAAGAAAACACATTAAGGTTTTATTGTTATTTTTGGTACTGAAAACAATATAATGAATTCTGTGTAAACGTTCTTGAGATTTTCTTTCTTGTTATTGCTGTGCTATTGTTCTTTTTTCCATGTTTTTTTTTTTATTTGTAATTTACTATTTCTACAGCAGGAGTTCCTTTTTTTTTTTTTAATTTTAGAAAAGATAAAGAATAGAGAAATGAAAAGTGAAACAATCTTTACTATTGAGAAAACTAGAAGAAGGTGGGGGAGTTTTGAAAAGTTTCAAAGAGGAAAACTTCAGAAAAGAAAGTAAGAGTAGATTACTGATGTTTTTACCACCAACTTGTTTGTAATCAGTGTTACTTCACTCAGTGGCTTAAGCAGAAAAAACAGAAAAGCTGTACAGGAGAAAAATGTTTGGGAGAGGTGTACAAGAAATTGGGATAATTTCTTTAATCAGACAATATATTCTGTAAAATGTTGTGTCAAAAGTAAGTATTCTATTTGAAATTCTTCATATGGCAAAAAAAAAGGAAATAATTTTACTTCAAATAAAGAAATTGTTTTTAAATTTTTAATCAGCTCTCCTTTTGATCTAAAGCCAGAGACATCAGGAGAACATGAACTAATAGTATAAAATTTGGTAAGAAATGATTGTTTCTCTGTTTCAGCAAAGCATTTCTACCAATTTCATTCAATTTAGTCCATTCCTAATATAAAACACTTAAGCTTCGAGAAACTCACTGCATCTTTTAATATGCTGGAATGGAGTGTCAAACTGAGACCTAAAGATTGCTTTTAATGGACTGCTATAAATGTAAACAGGAATATACTTATTAAGGCCTTAATGCTGTGATTTGTTGGCCAGAAATCGTTATCTTGGGCCAACAGGTGCTGAACCACATGTACAATCTCCTGTATTTACAGAGAGGTTGACCAGCACGCTATACAGACTTTTAATGTTTATTTTGTCCCTTTGCTCCTTAGTCAAAAATAGCCCAGTATTAACATATATCAATTTTTTCAACAGCCAAGAGTATATCTTACTGTAAGTTATAAAGCTTACTGAGTTAGAAATATTTTTTAAAGTATATTATTACTGTAAAATTTTAAAAATAGAGAAAACAGGAAACTATATACTTCTTGCTGTTTATTATTATAATATAATATGTAATATTACAGGGGCAACTATGGACTACAAGACTTTCATTTGCTCACTTTGTATTAACACTAATGGTAACTATACGTATCTGTATCTCTGGGGAGATACCTTTGTGATTAATACTTTTAGAAAGCCATGCTACAAGCCAGGACAAGAGTTATAAAATGTAACTTTGTGTAATATTGGTTGTCAAAAAGACATGCTAAAAACTAAATGAATATTTTAATTGCAGAATCAACTGAATGTATTGAGGAAGTTGCTCTCTCCTAGGAAATGTGGGTTTGTTTTTTTTTTTTCCTTAATGAGGTCTGGAAAAAATTGGGAAAAAAAATCTGGGAATAAACAACAAGTCAATATGTATTTTGGATCCATTTTTTCATATTTATTCATGAGGGTGGAATTGTCTTGTCCAAGAAATCCTTATGAATAAATATTAGTATAATCAAACTGGCTTAAAGAATTATTTTTGCTATAAATCTGAAATCCTTATAATGGCTGTATCCTTTAAGCGAACTTTACAACTTTTCCTTGCCACAATGAGGTCAAGAAAGCCTAGTAACTCCAAACTGTTATAAAATTTATTAGAATCTGAATACTGCTGAGAAATGCATAATTTATGGTATTAAGATCTGATTAAGTGTTAAATGGATGTCAGGAGAGATCTCCACAGTAATCCACTTAGCTTTTAATGCCTAATTATCACTTCATAGTGAGTGAGGGCTGAATAATTGAGAAATGCAATACTTAGAGAACTCAAACAAGATTTTTGTGTGCAATTAAGCATGTTATTCTTCTATCAGGAATAAGTTCAGCAGGTACAAGGAACAAAGGAAAAAATAAAGAAATTATAAAAAATAAGAGGGAGGGAAAATAATTTGATTAAAGAGTTTACTGTTGTACTGTTTATTTTTAAAAAAGACCTTACACATTTTTTAGCTAAGCATGTGTTCTTACAAGTTAAATTGTTTAATTACAAATTCTATGCCCAAGATATCAGTGAAATAAAGTGTGACCACAAACGGGCACAAACTGAGGTTACGCATGAACATCAGGAAACATTTTTTTACTGCAAGTGACCAAGCACTAGAACAGGTTGCCCAGAGAGGTGGTGGAGTCTCCATCCTTGGAGATATTAAAAAGACATCTGGACATAGTCCTGTGCAACCTGCCCTAGGTGACCCTGCTTGAGCAAGGGAGTTGGACAAGAGGACCTCCAGAGGTCCCTTTCCAACCTCAACCGTTCTGTGATTCTGTGATTCATAAAATCGTAGTATATCTCAAGTTGAAAGGGACCCATAAGGATCATCGAGTCCAACTCCCTGCTCCTTGCAGGACTGCCTAAAACTAAAACATACGACTAAGCATCATCCAGATGCTCCTTGAACTTTGACAGACTTGGTGACGTGACCACTTCCCTGGAGAGTCTGTTCCAGTGACCAACCACCCTCTCAGTGAAGAACCTTTTCCTAATGTCCAGTCTGAACTTCCCCTGACACAGCTTCATTTCATTTACTCATGTCATGATGTCGTGGTTTAACTTCAGCTGGCAACTGAGCACCAACCATAGAATCATAGAATTGTTTAGGTTGAAAAAGACCTTTAAGGTCCAACCGTTAACCTAACATTGCCAAGTCTACCACTAAACCACTAAACTAAGCACCACATCTACACGTCTTTTAAATACCTCCAGGGACGGTGACTCAACCACTTCCC
>NW_008794579.1:835185-855264 GCF_000699145.1 Aptenodytes forsteri
GTGAGCACTTCCACCAGCTCCCTCAGTACCCTTGGGTGGATCCCATCTGGCCCCATAGACCTGTGTGTGTCTAAGTGGTGTAGCAGGTCGTTCACCATTTGCCCTTGGATTATGGAGGCTTCATTCTGCTCCCTGTCCCTGTCTTCCAGCTCAGGGGCCTTGGTACCCTGAGAACGACTGTCTTATTGCTGGTCACCAGAGAGAAGAGATCAGCACTTCCCCCTCCGTTGTCCCTCTTGAGGAAGTTATAGACTGTGTTGAGGTCACCCTTCAGCCTTCTCTTCTCCAAGCTGAACAAACCAAGTTACCTCAGCTGCTTCTCATAAGTCTTGCCCTCGAGACCTTTCACCATCTTGGTTGCCCTCCTCTGGACACACTCTAATAGTTTGATGTCCTTCTTATATTGAGGCGCCCCAAACTGCACACAATACTTGAGGTGGGGCCACACCAGTGCAGTGTAGAGTGGGACAATCACCTCCCTCAACCGGCTAGTTATGCTGTGCTTGATGCACCCCAGGACACGGTTGGCCCTTTTGGTTGCCAGGGCACACTGTTGACTCATGTTCAACTTGCCATCAACCCAAATCCCCAGATCTTTTTCTGCAGGGCTGCTCTCCAGCCTGTTATTCCCCAGTTTGTACGTATAACCAGGATTACCCCATCCCAGGTGGAGAATCTGGCAATTCAATACACTTTAGTTCTTGAAGATGGGGTTGGCATTTAAGTTTTTCCAGTCAAGAACCTCATCAGCTTACCATGACTTTTCAAAGACGATAGTGACCTGACAATGCATTGGCCAGGTTCCTCAGCACCCTTTGGTATGTCTCTTCTGGTCCCATCCCATGGACCTGTACATGTCTGATGTACATGTGCATCCTAACAGTATCTTCCTCTACTGTGGGTGATGCTACATTCCCAGACTTTGTCTGCTATTAAGCTCAAGGAACTGGAAGACACCTGAGAACATACCTGTGGAAACTGAGGCATAAAAAGCAATTTACTTTGCATTGTACCCACTGTCCCATTGAGCAGAGGGCCCTTATTTTCCTTGTCTTGTCTTTTGTTACCAATATACTTAGAGAAAACTTTCTTGTCCTCCCTGCTTCTTGCTAGTTTCATCTCCAGCTGAGCTTTAGCTTTTCTTACTCCATCCATGCACACTCAGGTGATGTCTTTATATTCTTCTCAAGCAGCTCATCCCCACTTCCACTTTCTGTGTACTATGGGATAAGACATTTAACTACATTAGCATACTAAACATGAAAGAATATACCTTGCTTCTCATCTGTTTGTTAGCTTGGAATCCATGATGCACTAAAGCAACTACATAGCTCTGGGGTTGGTACCAGCCAGCTAAGAAACAGATAAACTAGCATACTTATGTCTGTACCTGATTATAAACTTACCAGTGCATTTAAATAAACAATAACAAATAACCAAATCCAGGTGATATTCACCTAAGAATTCTAAAGAGACTAAAATATGATATTGCTGAAGTACTATCAGTAGCATGGGATCAATCATTTAAATTGACTTTGGGACTAGAAAAAGGAAAGGTGGCAAATGCAACACAAATTCTAAAAGGAAACATGAGGGGTTTTACCATGTAACCCTGCAATACGATACTGCCACTGCTAGCACTAGGCCATAAGCTTTGCGCTGAATTTGCAAGGCCTCAGGACTGAGCCTCATCAGGCTTGCTCTGTCTTTCCTGCAGTGATGTTTTACTTGGCTTAACTGTGACAGCAGGTTTTTTCTTCTATTTTGCTTTACTTTTGTTTATCTTTGTATGGTACAACCATAGTTTTATATAGATAATAACAAGTAGTTATTCTGTGTAGAATGAGATTTACAGCTCTAATGCAATGCTATAAAGAAATGCGGGGCTGGTATGATAACAGAGGCCTTGAAAAGTGGAGGCACAGGATGCAATGTGAGGAACACAGGCATGGGATGTTGAGAGATGGGGCATAGATTCGGCATTGAAGACCCCATGGCTATAAACAACTCACCAGTGGTCAGTTAAAGAATGCAGACCTGGAGCTGGACAAAACTGGTCTTAAGGGTAACAAAAAGAACAAAGAAATAGTATTTAATATACGTTAGAGCCAGTAAATTCAGATACAAAATAGAACTGCAGCCCAATGAAGAAAAAGTGTAAAAGTATTTTAACAGACATAAAGAAATGACCCCAGGTGGATCCTGGAGAGATGAAGAAACCACCAGTATGAACATCATATTCCTCCCAGTGAAGGACTATAGATTCTGTAACACTGACCCCAACACCACCACTATGAAACCATTGACCTTAAGACCCAGAGGAGGAGGGAAAAGGGTGAGTATAATGTCATGAAAATGGGCAGAAACTAAAAATGGTGAGTCCCAATTTAAACTGCATTTTTATTCATTTTCTGTATCGATTAGATCTGGCCCAATATGATTATATTTTTAACTTTGCAGTTATATTACCAATAAATTCTTGGCTTTATGTGTATACAAGGTGTGCTTATCCCTTGCCCATAACCAAGATTTTGAGCATAACAGAATTAGCTAGAGTTATATGTACTAGAAAGTCTGATTTTAACAAATAACTTCCTGAATGTCCTTATAAAGAATATAACTCGCAGTTGCCTTCCATATTGCAGTGTAGAAAAGTCAGCACTTCTAATAAGAGTGTTTAATTTTTAACCCACCTAAACTTTTTAAGCTTTAAAATCAGAATTTGCATACCTTAGGAATTTAGCTGAACTTGTAGTTGCTAGAGATATTTTTAGGTTTATGTGATCTGCTTTGGTCTATTTTTGCACTTCTGCTCTCAATTTAACATTATCACTATTTTTGCAGAAACTATGTAACAACCAATATGCTAATAAAGAGCATATAAAGATAATCTACACTAAGCATTTCCCATTCCCTATTTTATATAGCAACAAGCTTATCAAACAAAATATATTACATGACCTAATACTTTTCTTCAGTACACAAGTACTGGGACTGCATCATTTTTTTTTTTTCTTTTCTCTAAAATGAAAGTAATTTTAGCAAGCTACAGCTTAAGAGTATTTTTTTCTTTTTTCTGTTTTTGAATGTAGTTATGTTATAACACCCAGTTAGATATAGTGCATATGTGCACACGTACGCAGACATACACACAGACCCATTACTTTTTGACCATTTAAACCAAGAAGCTAGTAGGAACATTAAAAAAAATGTTATTTGGCAGAGCATGGGCAGTTAAGATTCACCTTCTAAATGTGGGCCTTTACATCCATGCTATTGCATTTACAGGCCATGAAAAACTCATAACTTTTGAAGCATGATTTGTCTCATCCTGAACTCTATGTCCAAAATAGGTCAGATGATTGGAGTCTTTACAATTCTCATTTCTTTCCACAGAACCTGCAGAGAGCACAGAGTACAAGCCTGGTACAGATGTTTACATTGTAGGCACTTAAAAGTTAGCCATGATTTATTCCACTTCCAGGAACTTTACATTTAATTATTTTAAAAGACAATAAATCCACTTACAATAATCTTTATTGGACCCACTAGAAGTTGGAAAATAGGTTTTCACGGATTCTGAATATTTCCTCATTTTCATTTGGAGTTGTGTAGAACTGTGTAGTAAATGTGATCTTAGAGAAGTCTAGATATAGTAATTAATCTTTGTGCTTTTTTAAGTAAAGTAGTTTCAGTGAATGGGAAAAGAATAAAAAAAACCAGAAATAAAGAATTGATCTGACAATTCACACATGTAGGTGTTAAAAGCATCTGCCTGACTATAACTCGGACAGTTGAGCAATCAAGTTTAAATGACTTGGTTTTAGCATTAGAATTTGAAAATTGTATTATAGGCTTCATGAAAAATCTGTCTTTAATAAACTAGTTATCATAAATCTTAAAACAAAAATTTATTTAAGACCAATAAACCTATTATAGGCTTCATGAAAAATCTGTCTTTAATAAACTAGTTATCATAAATCTTAAAACAAAAATTTATTTAAGACCAATAAACCTATTATAGGCTTCATGAAAAATCTGTCTTTAATAAACTAGTTATCATAAATCTTAAAATGAAAATTTATTTAAGACCAATATAGGTAGCTTTTCAGTCCTCTTAGAATAAAATATAAATGTATACTGACAAAAAAAAAAAAATTGTCTTGACTGTCTCTACAGCTACATTTGAAAAGCAGGAACATATAATTCATCCCATTGGTGGAGAGATTTCTACTATAGATGGATTGAGGATGCTTGCAACTGGATAATCTCCACTGACTATAGATGGATTCTAGACAACCTGTTTAGACTAAACTATTAACTTTTAGATTGCTAAAGATAAAACATACTGAATTATTTCATTCATTGACTATCACTACCTATATCTCAATATTTAATAAAAAGAAAAAATGAATGAATGATACAGCCATCTGAAAAGGTAGTTGGCTTCAGAGTGTACATATTTATCTACAGTGGTGTTTGGAAAATAATCTATGAATACCATTTCTGTCAAAATCAGCAGTTTTAATGATAATGTCAAAATTTGCAGTTTTAATGATAATTTCTCACTTACTTTACTTCCAAAATTCCTTGTATCTCCATTTTAGGATGGTGTTTCACAAACCCTTGTGAAGGAGGTTTATTCTTCTGAGAGGAAGGGATTATAGAAGGTAAACCCAAGAAAAAAGTTATATTAATTTTCTAATGACACAGTTTTCCTAATTAAGATTTAAAGGGAATAGTTTCCATTAGCTTCTGAAAAACAAGAATTTGCTGGGGTTGGAGATAACAGTTATGAGATTGGAACTCATCGTTTACTAAATCTGATTAAGTGAAAGACATTAGGCACATTTATACCATACAGTGGACCAGTGTTCTAGAAAGTTATTTCTCCTCTTATGAAAGCAACATAAGCTTTTTAACATAGAGACACACATGTCCCAATAAGTGAGAGTAGCCAAAGTGAAACACATATGTTCACTAAATACTGTTCCAGTTTCAGAGACTAAGGGGATCTTTAACTTACAAACATTTTCAAGTTCAAGTGAATATTAGTACGCTTATTCTCAAATTTTACCAGCTAACATCTTTTTATTTACAGCTTTTTGAAAAGATCAAAAAGACTTCCACTGGCCACAGTCAGCTTATGACTTAGCCGTGTTGTCTACTGCTGCATGAATTATAAACATGGGCACATATTCTCAAATGTTAAATATGCAGTTAAAATTTCACCTCTCCTGGTTTAGAATGAAATGAATCATTCGAGGACTCTTAGGAATAGTCCTTCCTGAAAGTTCTTTTGTAACTGTTGTTTTAGCACAGAGTTTTTTAGCTGAGCTACTTTTTACAGAATGTCTTTAAATTTGTTTGAGATGTATTTTATTAACCTTGGCTCTTAAATGAACTAATTATTCGGTAACATAAAATTTGACTTTTGACCATCTCATAGATTATCTGTCCTTTCTCTTAGCTGCCTCCAGAATTTAGCTGGCAATCTGGCCTTAAAGATTCAGCCCTTGGCAAAGTCTTTTGTAGACCTCTGTTTCAAATAGTCTCTTATTCTCTTGTGGGGGGTTGCTTGCTTGTTTGCTTTGTTGCCAGTCAAAGTGCCCTTTATATGTCTCACTAAAAAATCTTGTTCATAAAAAAACCCAAACCCAGGATACTAGAAGACTATGCAAAACATTTTGCATGCTTGGAACAGAGAAATTTCCTCTAGTTTTATCCCCTTTCACTCTCTTTTAAACTCTTCCTTGTCTGAAGGGAATCAGTCAATCATCATATGTGAAATATGAAGAAATCCAGAACAACCACTCACAGAGCCACTCACAGAGATAGGGAACCTTCCAGAATGAGCATCCTACCCAGCCTGGATAAACAACACCATCCTTGCAGGTTCCTCTACCATCTGGATCCCACAGATCCCCTAACTGTCCCACAGAAACTCTCCAAGAGATGTGAAGGTGCTCCACCTACCTGAGCCAGATGGCAAGGATACAACTAGTAGAGCACTAATATTTCTGTACTGATGCTTATTGGATTAATTTCAGTGTTGACAAGAGGAGCAAAGAATTGGGTATTGCAGGAAGGCAGTGTGCTCACAGCTGTACCAACAGCTATCTCAAACCTGTAACTCTCCTAGCTGGGTCTCTTCTTCAGCCAGATACCTGCTCTGGATGTCATTATTCTTCCTCTGCCCTTGCTATGAGCCCAGATAGTGTAGTAGGGTACTTCATTAAAACTTCAGATTTTTAAAATAATGAGTGGTTTGTATGAGCCTTCATATAAGCCCAAGAAAAACTGTCACAGGTGATGGAACATTATACACATTTCCAATTTAAAAAAAAAAAAAAAATAGTTTTGCAGTTTTTCACATTTTCCCATTTGCCAAAATTATCTCTGCTTTATAATTTTTTTGTCTAACCATAAAAATCTCAAAAAAATATTTTTTCACTTGCATTTGAGTTTTCATAAAAAATTCAGCAGAACATATTCATCTACCTCAAATCACCTACAGGGTAAGTCTATTTAAGAAGGCACACTGCCCAACTTATGTTTACATTGTTGAAATGAGGTCTTCTCAATAGTATTCATAAAAATTAAGTTTATGTTTAAAAAAAAGCATAAACATATCTACCTGTGCATTTGCAGAGGTAGATAAAATGCTCTGAGACATTACTGTTCTCTCAGATTTGAGTGAACCTACTTTGCTAAGCATGCAAATGGAAAGAGAGTTCTCAAATGGTTGGCTGGCCAGTAGCCTCTACATGAAGGTCATTAGCAAAGAAACAATCCAACTAAGATCAGCAAGAAAACATTTACCTTGGCTTTTATTTTTGTTTACCTGAAAAATGCAGATGAATGCATTATCAATGCAAACACTTCTCTCTCTCTCTCCCCCCTCCCTCCCCTTAAAATTTTCCTTGAATAACTTCAAGTATGCTTGAAAGATTGAACAATATTCAGTTCCAGCACATGTCAGGTGAAATGTTGAAAGGGAAAATAGCTTTTAACAAGATGAATGTCAAACATCCAAACATTCAGACTTTCATTCCTAGAACAGAAGTAAAATTGCATATGCCTCACTGAATACATCCCCCCCCGACCACATATGTAGTCATCCCACATAAATTAATTATATAAACTGATTAACTTCCATCTTAGCTAAGATTTTTTCCTCTCATTTGGGAATCTGAAAGACTGATACCTTTAATAGTTAGAAGGGGGTTTGTTTGTTTGTTTGTTTCATTTCTAGTATAAATATATTGATAGATCATTTACATTCATATATGCACATTTCGGTGCACTTACTCCACACCCTGACATAAAAAGTCAGGGTAAAATGTAATCAAAACATGCTCTGTTCTCAGAGATTTCTTCTATACTTTCCATTTAAAAACCCCATCAAACTGGAACTTGCATCTAGCTTTCTTGCAGTGGAAGCAGATCAAACACAGGCCTATCTGTCTGTTGTGGTTTAACCTCAGCCGGCAACTGAGCACCACACAGCCGCTCGCTCACTCCCCCCTGTCCCTGGTGGGATGGGGGAGAGAATTGGAAGAGTCAATGTGAGAAAACTCGTGGGTTGAGATAAAAAGAGTTTAATAATTGAAATAAAATAATAATAATAATAATAATACACAAAGGAAGTGATGCACAGTACGATTGCTCACCACCTGCCGACCGATGCCCAGCCAGTCCCCGAGCAGCAGCCCCCCCGGCCAGCTTTCCCCAGTTTATGTACTGAGCATGACGTCACATGGTATGGAATGTCCCTTTGGCCAGTTTGGCTGGGCCCCCTTCCCAGCTTCTTGTGCACCTCCAGCCTTCTCAGTCGGTAGAGCATGGAAAACTAAAAAGTCCTTGACTAGTGTAAGCATTACCTAGCAACAACTAAAACATGGGTGTGTTATCAACTTTGTTTTCATCCTAACTCCAAAACACAGCACTGTACCAGCTACTAGGAAGGAAATTAAGTCTATCCCTGCCGAAACCAGGACACTGTCAAAGATCTTTTGAATAGTTTATTATTTTTTTTAACGTGAGGATACAAGTAAGTTTAGCTCCTGGCTTCATTAGACATTTTCAATCTGCAGCTGAGGCCACCTAAAATTAGGCAAAGCTAATTAGGATTTTAATCTCTCTGCATATCAATGACCCCTCTGTGAGAAAAGGATAATGGTACTCCCTTACTCAGAGGACTGTCATGAGATTACAGACTAACGGTGCTAGATGATGACAGAATTTGCTGTTGATTTCACAGTGTCAGTCATTCTTATACTTTTCTCTTTACTCCCATATACTATCTATCAGTCTCCCCTTAACTTCTGTGCTCCAGTCTACTTCTGGACTCAGTATCACCCTCACAGATACTTCTCATACAAAAGAATCTGTGTTCTATTCATTTCTCGCTATACACTAAACTTTCTTCAACAAGCCAGGTGAAATAAAGTTTATCCTTTTTAGAAATAATATTTTACTGTACTGAAGTTATACTGAAATATTTGGCTACACTACCTTGCGCAGCATTGTACAGATTATTCTTCAGGTGCCAGAGATCATACAGTCCAGTAAGAAATAACTCCTGATTGAAGACTGCTTGAAGTTGCCTAAAGAATGCGTAGAATCAGGATATTGCTTGTAATTAGTACAACTGTGATATGGCCAACAACAGGCTATTGTGGATACCAAACCTGCCAGCCTTAGTTGCACAGCCAAACTTTTTGCTCCTAAAACATTCTATTCCCTGATTTGTATTGGCTAAGAGGAAGAATACTTTGCAATAAGAGGCATGAATATCACACTTGGAGTTCCAGAAAGGTGGTGGTTTTAAGTTCTATAAAAATTCCTTGGCAAATTGACTCTAATTATTTAGATACAAGAATTCTGGATTAAGAACAGGATGAGATGGGTTATAAACCTGGAGTAAAGAGAATGTCAGTGTACTGGGATGGCAGTCCAAATTTGCCACAAAAGTTGATGTTAGTTCTAATGTTATTTAATGTTGTTATTAATGATGTTATTAATATTAGTAATGAACTGGAAAGTAGATTAAACAAAACTTTAATCACATACAGCGTTTGTACTAAATTAGTGCCAAATACTGAGGAGAAAGGTATAATACAAACAAATCTAAAGAGGTTAAATATTTTAAAGGAACATGTTTTAAAAGTGAGATATGCCTCAGGAAATAGAAATGGAAGCAAGTATATTTCAGAAAAAGAAAACGTAAACCTGAGCTATTCAGAGAGAGAGAGTCCCGGAGTGAAGACCAAAATATAGAAGTTGTTGCTGAAGGTAAGTTTCTGATGTAATACAGGTTAAAAAGAAAGTGGATAGGTCTTACAGTGCCTATGAAGACTGTTTATGTCACAGGAAAAATATACATCATTAACTGACATCAATAACACAGATTAAACTATGCCTTCAGTCTGTCACATTGTAGTGTTGTATGTAGTATTTCAACAGAATTTTTTTTTTTTTTTAAAAGAACAACTACTGAACACAGAGCTTGAGAAATAGCATAAGAAAGCCTTCAAGATTTAGTTCATATGTTAGCATAATTCCAGCTTCAGTGGAGATACAGTGGACTATGTCAGCTAATGATATGGTATATTGTGTCTGAGAAAAAGTAAGCAATACGTGGCTAAGCATGATTATCCATACCTTAAAGAGGAAAGTCGATGTTCAGGTTAGTATAAGAATACTGTGGTGGACTAGTTTACTTGAATGTGGTAAAACAGGTAACTGTTTTGCTTAATCATGTTTTCTACATAGTTTCATTCATGATAATTTCTTCAGAAACACTAAATCCCAACTTGAATGCTTCCACTACACAGAAAGACTTCAGGAGCTGAAAGGTATAAGACTAAGACCTTTTAAAGAAATAAAATAGAGCTACAAAGATCAGCTGTGTAAGTAGGTCTACATGATAGTGTTGTTCATCTCTCCAATGCATTTTCTATTTTTAAACATGCTATATTTGCATCTACACTACACACCTTATCATGTTTTAAACCCGTTAGTGTGATAGGTGATTTTATAGTGCTGTCGACAATTTTTGTACCTAGGTAAGATCTGAAATGCTGTACTCAGTTGAGCTAATCAACACAGGCTCAGCTGAGAAGCTGATCATCAACTTTTTAAACCACTTCAGACAACTTGTTCTGAAGGCTTTCTGACTGAATTTACATAAAAGGCATACTTCTGTTTCTTATTGATGATTTGATTACTTTTTTGGGGTGTTATACAGCTGTTTGAATGTACACTATCTCTCCAGCTGCCTATCTGGATGCTTAAAGCAAGCTGCAAATTCCCAGTTGCCCTTAACACTTACAACAGATTTAGATGTTGGGTAATGAGAATGAACAATACACTGCTGTTCTCTAGAAGAGACTTATGAAACTATCCATGGAGAAAAGATCTTAGATTCCTTTTATGTTTTACTCTGAATGAGTAAACAAGGAAAGAATAGACATCAATGAATGTAAAGCCAGAAGAGACAGACAAGCTAAAGCAAATCAGCAGAGTTCTGGAAACTCCCTGAGAGTAAATCTGAAAGTTGTGTGCCTTAATAAAATGAGCCATGGAAGGCTGGTAGGAATTGGAAAGCAGGAGAAGAAAGTGGTAAAGTGAGTAGTTTGTTTTGCATGCACCTGACTTGGAGGTCAGACTTTCACGTGAACACATTGTGATTAGGAAACACTCCCACTATGTCTCTGAAACTTTGCTACTTTTTAAATATTCAGTCAGTGATGTAGAACACCACTCTGGTTTGAGTGCTGGTCTAATAGTCCCAGAAGGTAAAAGGACAAGGGTTTTGTACTTCACTTAAAAAAAAAAAAAAATACAGGGTGGGTGAAAGTAATTTTTGGAGTTCATGAGCAGATTAGAGTATTTTATATGTCAAGTTTAAGGGCACATTTTTAAGCATCTCTTTTAGTCAAGAACTTTACTCAATTATTTACTTAGAAATCCATAGGCTGATAATATATATGCTTAACAAACTACAGCATCTTTAAGTTAGCCATGTAATATATAGTTATTATCAATGGACAAGAATTCTTTCAAAATCCTTTCTTATTCATATGGGACAAATATATTCACTGTACAGTGACTTAGACTGAAAACTGAAATACTAAGAAATATTAACATACTCATAAATAACCCTGTGCACTGGGAACACTTTGTTCCATTTTAAAAGCAACCAGAACTTAAATACTGATGTTATATTTCTCTTTGAAATATCAGATAGAATATTTTCACAGTCTTTTGGCTTTTCATTTAATTGCCGTATGCCAAAGAAAAAGTAGTACTTCCAGCATAAAAATTTCCGTAGTCTTACTATTTCTTGTGGAAATCAAGACCTGAGAAAAATTGTTGACTTAAACTGCTGTAGGTCCCAGTCTTCCTGGAGTTCCCACAAGCATGGTACAACATCAGTCATTAGCCCTCGCTTAGTGTTCTAGAGTTTATCTGCTTCAAATTAAATATTATGCCAGCATGTTTTAATGTGTTATTTTTATTTTTGGACTGCATACTTCTCTATCCTTTTATCTCAATTAGTCCAGTGGAATGCTCCAGATGGAGTGGAACCATTGTGTTTTCAGGTAACTCAGCTTGGTACCTTCTTAGGTAAGAGATCTTTGTAACAACCAGTGCCCTAGCTAAAACAATTTGCCTTTCACCCTAACTAAAGCTATTCAGCCATGCCCTATTCTAAAAGGCATTTTAAACAGCAGGAAACATTTCTAGACATCTGCTGAAGAGTATTAGAGATTGAATTACTTTGGTTGTTATTTTTGCTTTCTGTCAGTTATCACTGAAAGTTCTTTAACAGAAAATTGAATCCTCTGCGAAGCAGCTAGCTGTTCCTTTTTTCTTCATTTAATGAAGATAAGTATTCTGAGTGAACTCCTCTAGTAATACTTAGCAGGTGACTTCTTTATTCCATTATTTCAGTCCATGGTCATTGATATTTGGAATCTGTGTGCACTAACAGTTTCTTTTTCAAAGGCGACAACAGTAATAACACATAAAGTGCAATGAACAAAGCTTAAAATGACAGCATGTGTTGCTGAGACACATACTGCTGTGTAATTCCAGTGACACTCCTGTGATATAGGGACCTCCCATGACTATGAAAATTCCTTTACCTTTAGTACAGGGAATAGAGCTGTGGAAGAAATGTTATTGTTCTTTTTATCTATTTAAGTTTTGAGACTTATAAGTCTTCCACTGTACTTCAACATGAAATAGAGACCTTCCCAAATATTCTGGAGATGGCTGAAGACCTGCCTGCAAATAGGAAGTAGTGGATGAATTCCTTATTTTGCTTTCCTTGTGCACACAGTTTTTGCTTTACCTATTAAACTGTTTTTACCTCAACTTTCAAAAGTTTTCTTACTTTTACCCTTCTGATTCTCTCCCCCACCCCACTTGGGGAGAGTGAGCGACGGGCTGTGTGGTGCTAAGCTGTCCACCGGGGTTAAGCCATGACACAACTGTATTCTGGAGAGCAAAAGAATTTAAAAATGTGGATTTGACCGGATAGAATGGTTTAAATTAGGCCGTGTCATTGTTTTGTTCACTGCTATAAACATTGTCTTAACTAGATTGTGAAAGATATAGGAACTTTTATATCCTATATCATCTTCTCTGGGACATTAGCTATTCTACATCAGAGATTCTTTCTACAGAAGACTGTTTCAAACCACTTACATAGTTCAATAGTGCAAGCTTCATCCAAATCTGTTTATATTCATTTCCCATGTACCCATAGAAATTAGCAGCCCTGTCTCAACTCAATAAAACAGAGAGAAAGAGAAAAAATTAATTGTGGATAAACCTGTGAATGATCTTCTAAAAGGAAAGTTTGAAGATGAAGAAAAAGCATGTAACAAATAATACTTTAAATTCTGGTTGGTGAGTTTGCTTGGGGTGCAGTTCATTTTAGCAGCTGTAAGATTATTTTAATTAAAGGACTTTTCTACCAACTAAATGAAGTGTCTAATATGCCCAATCGATTCCTGCCAATATGATTGCTCTACACACAAGAAAAGATAGTAATTAATTAGAGGAATCTTCTTCAAGGACAATTGGTCTACTGTGCAAAACCTGAGAAATCGTTAACATGGATTGTTTCATTTCAATGTCATAAGCCATGTTACTTATATGCACTGTTATAGATACAAAGGTTTTTATCCACTTTCAGAGAAGAGAAAAAGGAAAAGGAAAATAAGGAACTAACTGTAGAAGGAAATCAAAACCACAGAAGTCATGACATCTATTCAACAAAAATAACTATATTTTATAACCTTTTTATTGTCTCCTTTAAGAGTTTAAACCAAGCACATGGATTTTTTTTCTAAGTCAATTATCCAAAATGTATTTTACATATAAACAGAAATAAATGTAGTTTAAAATTGCATTTGTGTGTATATGCTAAGCTTCTCCAAGGTTTCATTAAAGAGGATGAAACCAAAATGAAATGGTTTTATTAATTTTTAAATCAAAGTTCTGCTTTTCACAGTTGAGAATGTTACATCATATTTTCTTTTCCTTAAGATAAGTCCACTCCAATATGATTTAAATGTTAATGCAAAGGCTGCAGCTGTAGTGTTTATAATTTATAAACACAATTAAGAACAATTAGATGTGAAACTGCAATAACCTTTCTACTTGCAGATGTATTTAATTCAGAGTCAAGTAAACATACCAAAATTCCCACTGTATTGTCCTTCCCTCTCTCCCTTCCCAGACACATAAATGAAACAATAAACAGGTATAAATGAAAAATGATATGGAACAAGAATGAAGGAGTAAGTTATTGTTTAAAAATAGAAAGAAGTAAAAAAAAAAAAAAAATTACAGTATAAATATGCCAGCATGTTTTAATGTGTTATTTTTATTTTTGGACTGCATACTTCTCTATCCTTTTATCTCAATTAGTCCAGTGGAATGCTCCAGATGGAGTGGAACCATTGTGTTTTCAGGTAACTCAGCTTGGTACCTTCTTAGGTAAGAGATCTTTGTAACAACCAGTGCCCTAGCTAAAACAATTTGCCTTTCACCCTAACTAAAGCTATTCAGCCATGCCCTATTCTAAAAGGCATTTTAAACAGCAGGAAACATTTCTAGACATCTGCTGAAGAGTATTAGAGATTGAATTACTTTGGTTGTTATTTTTGCTTTCTGTCAGTTATCACTGAAAGTTCTTTAACAGAAAATTGAATCCTCTGCGAAGCAGCTAGCTGTTCCTTTTTTCTTCATTTAATGAAGATAAGTATTCTGAGTGAACTCCTCTAGTAATACTTAGCAGGTGACTTCTTTATTCCATTATTTCAGTCCATGGTCATTGATATTTGGAATCTGTGTGCACTAACAGTTTCTTTTTCAAAGGCGACAACAGTAATAACACATAAAGTGCAATGAACAAAGCTTAAAATGACAGCATGTGTTGCTGAGACACATACTGCTGTGTAATTCCAGTGACACTCCTGTGATATAGGGACCTCCCATGACTATGAAAATTCCTTTACCTTTAGTACAGGGAATAGAGCTGTGGAAGAAATGTTATTGTTCTTTTTATCTATTTAAGTTTTGAGACTTATAAGTCTTCCACTGTACTTCAACATGAAATAGAGACCTTCCCAAATATTCTGGAGATGGCTGAAGACCTGCCTGCAAATAGGAAGTAGTGGATGAATTCCTTATTTTGCTTTCCTTGTGCACACAGTTTTTGCTTTACCTATTAAACTGTTTTTACCTCAACTTTCAAAAGTTTTCTTACTTTTACCCTTCTGATTCTCTCCCCCACCCCACTTGGGGAGAGTGAGCGACGGGCTGTGTGGTGCTAAGCTGTCCACCGGGGTTAAGCCATGACACAACTGTATTCTGGAGAGCAAAAGAATTTAAAAATGTGGATTTGACCGGATAGAATGGTTTAAATTAGGCCGTGTCATTGTTTTGTTCACTGCTATAAACATTGTCTTAACTAGATTGTGAAAGATATAGGAACTTTTATATCCTATATCATCTTCTCTGGGACATTAGCTATTCTACATCAGAGATTCTTTCTACAGAAGACTGTTTCAAACCACTTACATAGTTCAATAGTGCAAGCTTCATCCAAATCTGTTTATATTCATTTCCCATGTACCCATAGAAATTAGCAGCCCTGTCTCAACTCAATAAAACAGAGAGAAAGAGAAAAAATTAATTGTGGATAAACCTGTGAATGATCTTCTAAAAGGAAAGTTTGAAGATGAAGAAAAAGCATGTAACAAATAATACTTTAAATTCTGGTTGGTGAGTTTGCTTGGGGTGCAGTTCATTTTAGCAGCTGTAAGATTATTTTAATTAAAGGACTTTTCTACCAACTAAATGAAGTGTCTAATATGCCCAATCGATTCCTGCCAATATGATTGCTCTACACACAAGAAAAGATAGTAATTAATTAGAGGAATCTTCTTCAAGGACAATTGGTCTACTGTGCAAAACCTGAGAAATCGTTAACATGGATTGTTTCATTTCAATGTCATAAGCCATGTTACTTATATGCACTGTTATAGATACAAAGGTTTTTATCCACTTTCAGAGAAGAGAAAAAGGAAAAGGAAAATAAGGAACTAACTGTAGAAGGAAATCAAAACCACAGAAGTCATGACATCTATTCAACAAAAATAACTATATTTTATAACCTTTTTATTGTCTCCTTTAAGAGTTTAAACCAAGCACATGGATTTTTTTTCTAAGTCAATTATCCAAAATGTATTTTACATATAAACAGAAATAAATGTAGTTTAAAATTGCATTTGTGTGTATATGCTAAGCTTCTCCAAGGTTTCATTAAAGAGGATGAAACCAAAATGAAATGGTTTTATTAATTTTTAAATCAAAGTTCTGCTTTTCACAGTTGAGAATGTTACATCATATTTTCTTTTCCTTAAGATAAGTCCACTCCAATATGATTTAAATGTTAATGCAAAGGCTGCAGCTGTAGTGTTTATAATTTATAAACACAATTAAGAACAATTAGATGTGAAACTGCAATAACCTTTCTACTTACTTGCAGATTTAATTCAGAGTCAAGTAAACATACCAAAATTCCCACTGTATTGTCCTTCCCTCTCTCCCTTCCCAGACACATAAATGAAACAATAAACAGGTATAAATGAAAAATGATATGGAACAAGAATGAAGGAGTAAGTTATTGTTTAAAAATAGAAAGAAGTAAGTTCTCCCTTCCCAGACACATAAATGAAACAATAAACAGGTATAAATGAAAAATGATATGGAACAAGAATGAAGGAGTAAGTTATTGTTTAAAAATAGAAAGAAGTAAAAAAAAAAAAAAATTACAGTATAAAGAACCTCTTACAATGAGATCCCACAAAGGAAAGAATCTTGACCTTATAGTAAGATGTCCCTGAAGACTGAAGTCACTTCCACTTGAACTCAGTCATAACTCAGTGTTTAGTAAGGTTAAACTGTATTAATTGCATACATTTATTGCTGTTTACTATAGCCTGTCACACTTTTGTTTTATGATTATGTTGTATTGCACAGACCTTACTAGTATCTCAAAAGCCTTGAAGTATTGTAGTGAAACATTGTTTTTATTAACAAATTGATAGTTTTGGTTGTCACATCAATAAAAAATAACCCAAAATTAGATTGAAAAAAGAAAATCATACAGGTGGTAAGATGGAAGTGAAAAGAGAGCTAGTCAATATTGTCTGGGGTTTCTTTTTCAATGGCAGTAGATTTAAAGTCCATTTCCTCTGTGTATTAATAGCATTTCTTTAAAGTAAATTAATTTCATTCTTTAGGTAATAAATATTAAGTTTCTATCTTTCAATTGGTTATTTTTTAAACTGTGTTAATCTTTTTGACACTTATCTTTAAATTGATATACATATGGCTAATATCTGTTTCCTTAATGTTACCTAAAACTGGAGAGAATCACATTCAATGCTTCTCTTTCAGTGCCCTCTCTGACCAAAGACTAGTGAAGGATTGTAGAATCCAACTTAAATGAACTTCTATTTAAAGGGTAAGGCTGGAGAGGAAATCAGAAATTATTTTCCTTGCCAGCTAAAAACCAATGTGTTTAAGCTATTTTTCTAGGTTTCTTTTGTAGCCAATACAAGAGAAACACTCCTGAAGAAAGTGTTCCAACCACTAACATATCTAACACAGGTGGTCTTAATTTCCCTCTGAAAATGCTTACTCATTGATGATACACAGAGCCTTGAAGACTTGTTTACGAGGTCTCATATTACTTTAGACTTCTAAAGTCAAGTAAAGTGAATCAGTTAACACAGCCCCAAATTAAGTTGCGTAAGTCATTGGTGGTCCACCAAGGAATTAAAATAGGAGTTTAGTTATTGGAAAGATAACTAAAGTTATCTGAACAAATACAGGCTGATACAAACTAACAAACTCCCTGGGCTCTATTGCTTTCATTAATTAGATCTCCAGGAACTGTAATGAGAAGGCAGACGTCTAGCTCACATGCAAAACTTCTACATGTAGACATACACTTAGTCTCTTAAACTGAAGCTGAAGCCTACTCTAGGTCTATTCTTACTATAACCTTCATGTGGAAGCTTCAAAAGTAACCTGTAAGTTTGATTTAGATTTTGTAGGCATCAGAGCAAAGGGCAGAAAATGCAAAGATTACTCCTTCAGACACTTTTCTATTCCTTATTTTTGAAAATTCAGCATTCTTATACTTGAATATTTAAAACAAAATAAAACTACAAGCTTCTGTATGATTTGTGTATGCCTTACCTGTGAAATCATGAGGACACAAACACTGAAATAAAGGTTGCTCTCTCAGCTGGCTCATATCAATGCAGGTTGCTCCATCAGAACAATTATTTGGGTAAATTAAACATGCATTTTCAGCAAATTGGCAAAATTCTCCTGTCCATCCAGGTGCACAGAGACACTGCGTATAACAAACAAACAAAAAACAACAAGAAAGAAAACAGGAAATGAAAATGTAATGTGAAAGTTTGTAGAAATTTCTTTGGTCTTGTATTTTACTACTGAGTAAAAGTACAGTAGAATGCAGAGTGTTACATCCAGCTGAGACTATTCTTCATGCCTGTATTTGCAGATGATAAAACAGTTGAGAGAGGCAGAACTCATCTACCATGTCTGTTGAAAACGTGTGGGAAAAAAGGACAGATGAGTAGGAGGAAATGGCAAAGATAATTACTGGCTGTGAGGGATGGAGCTGCCCGCAGGAAAAGAACGGAGTGTGAAAAAAGGATTTAAAAGGCCTGGAGGTGAGGGACAAACCAGGCAGTGATACTAAAACAGCCTGCAAGATAGACAGTGGCCAACCAGTAATGAGAAAACATAATATGGAGCTTCTGTTATACATTCTGACCTTATCTGTTAACTAAAATACACAAAAGTAATTTCTTCAGAGGAATGGGGAAGATTTGAAGCTGTCTAGTGAAGTTTTTAAGTACAAGGCTAGAGCTGCTCCTTTAATTAAAAATAAATTTCTGGAGTAATGGAGATATCTTTGGTAGTCTTCACAAATTACATGTCTTTCATTTTGGGACAATGACAACACAATTATAACTCATTGGAAAAAAGAGTTTCATTTACAAAAAAATGGAACTAAAACATAGGAACAAACATGTAACATTATTATTCCATTGTTATGACAGAATTATTATTAAGCATTACTATGACAGAAACATGTTGGCAGAGTCTTTACTTCAATATCCTTCAAGGACTAAGACACACCATTAAAAAAAATGGAAGGCACTGCTTATAACCATAAACAAACAAAAAAGATACTGAAAATATTCTATTGGAACACAAGCTTATATTAACTTCTCAAAAGAAAAGTCCTGTGAAACCTATAAATGACAAGTGCCCTGATCAGCATATAATTATTAATAGGAGGCCGTGAATCCAATTATAAGGGGAATAAAAAAAAAAAGATACTGAAAATATTCTATTGGAACACAAGCTTATATTAACTTCTCAAAAGAAAAGTCCTCCGAAACCTATAAATGACAAGTGCCCTGATCAGCATATAATTAATAGGAGCTTGCCGTGAATCCAATTATAAGGGGAATAAAACAGTATAGCCAACAGTAGCATAAAAGTATTTTAGAACACTGTGAGAGTGTAGCCAGGCACAATGTATAAGCATTTTACATGAGTATGTGTACAATGTGACCACTATGACAGAAACATGTTGGCAGAGTCTTTACTTCAATATCCTTCAAGGACTAAGACACACCATTAAAAAAAATGGAAGGCACTGCTTATAACCATAAACAAACAAAAAAGATACTGAAAATATTCTATTGGAACACAAGCTTATATTAACTTCTCAAAAGAAAAGTCCTGTGAAACCTATAAATGACAAGTGCCCTGATCAGCATATAATTAATAGGAGCTTGCCGTGAATCCAATTATAAGGGGAATAAAACAGTATAGCCAACAGTAGCATAAAAGTATTTTAGAACACTGTGAGAGTGTAGCCAGGCACAATGTATAAGCATTTTACATGAGTATGTGTACAATGTGACCACCAAAGGTGTAGAGATGGGTGTAGCTGCACATCATCCAAGTAACAAAAAGTTGCCAAAGGACAAGATTAGCATAAGGCATGTAAAATAGGCAAGGACATATTGCTGAAGAAGAATGGCTGGCAAGACACAAAAAAGCCCCAAGGCAAGTAATATCAAGAGAAGAGGAGACCCTCCTTTTTTAAGGGGGGGAGGGGGTAAAATAACATAAAACATCAAGTCTGAAGAGGAAGCATGGAGAAAAACGAAGACAAGCTCACTTCAGTAATGACATCAAAGAGCTCACAAGACAGATTACTTTGACCTTGGGAACTAAGAACCATCAAGGACCATAGCCATCAGCACTAACTATATGGCATCATAGAATCATAGAATCATTGAGGTTGGAAAAGACCTCTAAGATCATCGAGTCCAACCGTCGACCCAACACCACCATGCCCACTAAACCATGTCCCTAAGTGCCTCATCTACACGTCTTCTAAGTACCTCCAGGGATGGGGACTCCACCACT